>NC_084984.1:230312-287812 GCF_963691925.1 Scomber scombrus | reverse complement strand
TTAATCAATGACTGTCCAGGTGCATCATGGGAAATGTAGTCAGAGAAACAATCACATCAAGTAGTTTTCATTTATACAGTTTGTTTGTTTTTAACGTCATTAATCAGATTTATTTATTTAACTGTAAATATAAACTAAATCTTTTCCAGTTTTTATCTTTATAACATTTTAACACCTAAACTAAACATTTGATTGTTTACAGTGAAACTATATAAATAAATATAAACTATATAATATCTAATATAAATGTGTCTCATGTGTTTTACTGGAGAAACAATCTTCCTGGTTAATGTTGTAACATGATTTATTATATAAATCAGAAGTTAATATATATTTATAGATAAAAACTCTTCTTCTTCCATATCTGCAACACCCTTAAAAAACATCATTTTAAAACTTTTAGATTTAGTTGTTTTGTGTCTAAGTCTCCAGAGACGCTCTACGTATGAGACGAACATCTGGAATAGTTTCCCTCCTCTACACAAAGTGCAAAGTGAAGTGCCAAGGTTCCTTGCACACATAAATAACATATATATATATATATATATATATACATATATATATGTACATATATAAGAGCCGTAAGGGTTAGTGTCAGGCATCAAGGAAAAGAAAAAAGAATGTATAGTGTATTGAGCAGCTTAATGTCAGAGGGAATGAAGTAGAGCAGGTTTGTGTTTCTGTGTGGAGGACAGTTACGCCGCCTGACGTCATTAATTAAGTCTTTGAGCTGTTAATGATATTAATGATTATGAGACTAACTGAACATGACTTTATATCCTGTCTGAGGTCCTTCTGATGGTGTAATGTATTGTTTTAATATTTATTATTTATTAGGGACTACAGATGCTAATTAGCATCTTTGCTATAATCCGTCATGTTTACAGAGATGTTTAATATCGATGTGCATTGTAAAATAAAGTATTATTATTATTATAATAACTGAGCATCTTTATTTAACGGCTGTTGAACCAGTTTAATAGAACTATGTGTTTATAATACAGAGATTCATCTTTATATTTAATATTCTTCTTATTGTTGGTGATGTTTATGAATCCTGATTCTTTATAGACGTTATAATATATAATATATATAATATTATATGTATTATATATAATATTACATATAATATATATAACATACATATTATATATAATACATATTATATATAATATATATCATATTATATATAATATATATTATATATAATATTATATATATTATATATAATATTACATATAATATATATAACATACATATAATATATAATATACATATAATATATATAATATATAATATATATAATATATATAATATATATAATATATTATATATATTATATATATAATATATATAATATATATAACATACATATTATATATAATACATATTATATATAATACATATTATATATAATATATATTATATATAATATATGTAACATACATATAATATATAATATATATAATATATATAATATATATAATATATATAATATATATAATATATATAATATATAATGTTATATATAACATACATATAATATATAATATACATATAATATATATAATATATAATGTTATCGTCACATTTAATCATTTAAAGTCAGCCATCAGATTTACATCCTTTCATGTTTATTTCATGTTTTATTTGAACATAATTGTATCAAAAGTTTTATTAAAAAAAACACAAATAAAATAAAACTAATGTATAAAATAAATTCATCCTAAATTAAACATAACTGTTAATAATTTTCCTTCCAGCCATAAAAACTGATTTTCTTAATTTCAACCTTTCAGATAAAAGTAAATATTTAATCATCATTTAGTTTATATTTGTTTAATAAACAGGAAGTCAGATTTTATTGTTTCTGACTCAAACTGAAGCGCGTGCAGTTTAAGCATCAAACATAATAAAACATCATCTGATCAGCTGATTACTGATCAATCACTAAACTTTATTTCTAACCTGATCAACTTCCAACTTCCGCGTTGCACGAGCAGCAGGTCTCGCGCTCCAAAGCGTCTCGTGCCGGTGTCCACTAGTCTGACGTCAGTTTCCCGGGAAACAGATCAATAATAAAAACAGAAATTTTAAATAAAGTAAAATAAAATAAAATAAAATAAAGTTAGTTTTTTGGTCTTTCAGCAGCGCGAGCTCAGGCTGCTGCTGCGCCTGCGCTCTACTGTTTGTTTTGCTTCCGGCTTGTTCAGCTGAGTCAGCACTGCACTTCCGGTTAGAGCACAACCAGCTTCCGGTCCGAAGTTTCAAACTTGTTTACCATTTTTAATAAAAGTACAAATACTTCATTACAGTAAAAGTACTGCAGTATTATGAGTGATGTAGTATGCAGTATTACAGTAAAAGTACTGCAGTATTATAGTGATGTAGTATGCAGTATTACAGTAAAAGTACTGCAGTATTATAGTGATGTAGTATGCAGTATTACAGTAAAAGTACTGCAGTATTATAGTGATGTAGTATGCAGTATTACAGTAAAAGTACTGCAGTATTATAGTGATGTAGTATGCAGTATTACAGTAAAGTACTGCAGTATTATGAGTGATGTAGTATGCAGTATTACAGTAAAAGTACTGCAGTATTATAGTGATGTAGTATGCAGTATTACAGTAAAAGTACTGCAGTATTATAGTGATGTAGTATGCAGTATTACAGTAAAGTACTGCAGTATTATGAGTGATGTAGTATGCAGTATTACAGTAAAGTACTGCAGTATTATGAGTGATGTAGTATGCAGTATTACAGTAAAGTACTGCAGTATTACAGTAAAGTACTGCAGTATTATGAGTGATGTAGTATGCAGTATTACAGTAAAGTACTGCAGTATTATGAGTGATGTAGTATGCAGTATTACAGTAAAAGTACTGCAGTATTACAGTAAAAGTACTGCAGTATTACAGTAAAAGTACTGCAGTATTATGAGTGATGTAGTATGCAGTATTACAGTTAAAGTACTGCAGTATTATGAGTGATGTAGTATGCAGTATTACAGTTAAAGTACTGCAGTATTATGAGTGATGTAGTATGCAGTATTACAGTAAAAGTAATGCAGTATTATAGTGATGTAGTATGCAGTATTACAGTAAAAGTACTGCAGTATTATAGTGATGTAGTATGCAGTATTACAGTAAAGTACTGCAGTATTATGAGTGATGTAGTATGCAGTATTACAGTAAAAGTACTGCAGTATTATGAGTGATGTAGTATGCAGTATTACAGTAAAAGTACTGCAGTATTACAGTGATGTAGTATGCAGTATTACAGTAAAAGTACTGCAGTATTATAGTGATGTAGTATGCAGTATTACAGTAAAAGTACTGCAGTATTATAGTGATGTAGTATGCAGTATTACAGTAAAGTACTGCAGTATTATGAGTGATGTAGTATGCAGTATTACAGTAAAGTAGTGGTTTGGTCCTCTGACTGATATATTATTATTATGACATCATTAGATTATTAATAGTGAAGCATCAGTGTTAGAGCAGCATGTTACTGTTGTAGCTGCTGGAGGTGGAGCTAGTTTACACTACTTTATATACAGTTAGCTAGTTTAGTCCAGTGGTTCCCAACCTAGGGGTGGGGCCCCTCCAAAGGGTCAGCAGATACATGTGAGGGGGGGGGGGGGGTGATTAATGGGAAAGAAGAACAAACTAAGTTCTGATACACAAATGTGTTTTCAGGTTTTGGACTTTTTCTCTAATCTTTGATTTTTGCTGAAATATTGGATCATTTGAACATTTATAGAAATGAAAGCATGTGAGAAGTTTAGAGGAGCTGTTAACAACTCATAGACATCTGAGATGTAACTAAAGCTGTCAAATAAATGTAGTGGAGTAGAAAGTACAAGTACCTCTAACTGTACTACAGTAAAGTACTAGTACCTCTAACTGTACTACAGTAAAGTACTAGTACCTCTAACTGTACTACAGTAAAGTACTAGTACCTCTAACTGTACTACAGTAAAGTACTAGTACCTCTAACTGTACTACAGTAAAGTACTAGTACCTCTAACTGTACTACAGTAAAGTACTAGTACCTCTAACTGTACTACAGTATTGTATAAACAGACACTGACAGTAAGCGGCTGCAAGACGTTATTTTCTGATTGTTTCACAGCGGTTACGTTCAACAGCACTAACACACGCACACGCACACACACACACACACACACACACACACACACACACAGAGATTTTCTTTATTTCCTCTTCTAACACATCTGGAAGTCTGTTATTGATCAGCTGACACTTAGTTTAGTTATTTAAGTTTCACAGCTTTGTGATGTCATCATTCAACCAGCAGTTAAATGATTAAAGCACAAATATATTAAAGATATAACGTCTTAATGTTCTCAGAGTGAAACCAGAACGATGCTTCTGACTTTATCATCTACTAAATATTCTTCCAGGGAGCCGAAGGGTCAGAGTTCATCGCTTCTTTCTGTCCACTGAACATAAAACTCATTCAAATCAGAGTCAAACTATTTAATGTCAGGTGATGTGGCGGTTGCCTAGCAACAACAAACTGGAAGCTTCATTAGAAACAGCAAACAGAAAAAAAATATTTATTAATACAACAAATACAAAACTCTGTGTGTGTGTGTGTGTGTGTGTGTGTGTGTGTGTGTGTGTGTGTGTGTGTGTGTGTGTGTGTGTGTGTGTGTGTGTGTGTGTTCACAGCAGTGCACTCTTGGTGTATGACAGCAGACACAGTGATTGGTCGAACGATGCTCGGAGCTCCGCCCATCCCGCCTCCATCCGTGAGGAGAGTCGGGTCAGCGCGTCCATGGCAACGGCGTCCTGCGTCAGCGAGCGCAGGTGGAGCTGAAAAAACCCAAATCATTCAGACATGAGACAGGAAACAGGAAACAGGAAGCTGATGGACATAAAACTGATACTGCTGCTGTCTGATTGGCTGACCTTCAGGAAAAGCGCCAAGTAGGCGTGAGCCAGATCGAAGTCCCGCCCACTGGCCAACATGCTGTCAATCATCTGGATGAAGGCGAGCAGCAGGCTGCTGGCTCCGCCCCCGTCAGGTGACAGACAGGTGAGCTCCACGCTGAGCGCCGACGGCCCACAATCCTTCAGGAGCCGCAGGGGGGCGTCGACTGCAGAGAGAACCAATCAGAACGCTCGATGACATCACAGCCGAGGCCACAGCCAATCAACATTGTTCAAACCTCTGATGTCAGCATTTAAACATCAACAAACGGACTCACATGATTGGCTGTTTAGAGCGGCGAGCAGGGCGGAGCTGAACTCTGACCTCTGAGATAACGAACCCCAGCTCAGCAGCTTAGACTGAAACAGGAAACAGGAAACAGGAAACAGGAAACAGGAAACACTCACTGCAGGACGCCACCAATTAAACAAGAAGAAGAAGTAGAAAAAGTATGCAGGTGCAGCCGCTCTACCTGTGCTTCCTGTTCGGTTGCCGTGGGCGACGTGAAGCGTGGCGTGAGGCCGGCGACGGTGGGCAGGAAGAAGGGAGCGGCAGCCGGAGCAGCAGGAGGCGCTACGGGTTTATTCCTCCTCTGAAACAACAAAGAACAGATCAGTTAATTATAGTGTAGAGTCTTTATTATTACAAAGATTCTTTATTATAATATAAAACATGTTAGTAAGCAGATCTGAGCTCATACTGTTTATCTGCTGCACTGAAACACACAATGATCAATTATATTATATATATACATATGTATATATATTTATATATATACATATGTATATATATATATATATATACATACATATGTATATATATTTATATATATAACATACAGCAGTAACAGCTCCTCAGTAATTGTGTGTTTACAGGATGTTATGGTTCTGTCTTGTTATTCATAAACAGATTCTACATTATCTAACATTTCTCAAACCAAACATAATCTGTTCAAATCAAGTTAACATCTGGTGCCGATCCTAAAAACTACAATAATCTCCAAAACCCTTTAGAACTACTACTACTAATAATAATCATAATAATCATGATTATTATGATTATTATTATCATGACTCTGACCTTGATGTTGTCCAGCTGCAGCAGACTCTTCCAGCGAGACTCTGGCAGCAGTGACAGCGTCACTAGCTCCGCCCCCAGCTGCTCAGCTGACTGATACGCATCATCGGCCTCCTCTGATGTCACTTCCTGTTCCGACTCGTCCGCCGTGACGCCCGGCAGCGTCTCCGTGGCCGGCTGGTAGTCGGCTGGGAGGGGGCGGAGCCCAACGGGCCCACAGAGGCTCTTATTGGTCCTGAGGAGAGACGGTGAATACAGATTATTATTGATCTGATTGGCCGCTGCAGCCTAAACTGTGATTGGTCAGATGTGGTAAAACACTGAGAGCTGATTGGTTCAGACCAGAGGTAAATGCCCAGACTGTCCACGTGAGCCGTCGCCAGGAAGTCTCCCGTCGGAGACAAGGACACGCCCACCGGCGCCATGGCAACCAGGAAGCAGTCAACGAGGCTGAGGGGAAGCAGGAAGTGATATCACTCAACAAACACTCCATAAAGTTATTTGAACGTGTCGGACGGTTCCACTCACCTGCCGGAGGGAAGGTCCCAGGTCCGGATGGTGCAGTCCATCGCCACGGTAACCAGCCACCGCCCGTCTGGGCTGAACGCCTGCAGAGAGAAGCTAACGTTAGCATGATAGCTCACATCATTAGCTGTTAGCAGCATTAGCTTCGTGGACCCACCATGTCGTTGATGTTGCCATGGTGACCGGCGAACTTCCTGACGACCCGCCTCGTTTCCGTGTCGACCACCAGCAGCGTGAAGTCATCCAACGCTAACGCTAGCATACCGCTAACAGAAAGGAACAGAAGAACAGTTAGCATAGTGCTAGCTGTTAGCATCGTGCTAGCTGTTAGCATCGTGCTAACTGTTAGCTACCTGTCTCTATGTAGCATCATGCTAGCCGGTGCAGCGGGTAGCTTCAGCTCTACTTCCTGTTTCCTGGTCTTGAATCGCCAGAACTTCAGCAGCCAATCAGAGGCTGTGGTGAGGGTCAGCTGGTTGAGCGTATCCGTGGCAACACCACGAACGACCCCAGCGTGTGCTGGTGGGGACAGGAAGAGGAAATCATGAAGGGTCACATGACTCAGCAGAGCAGCAGCTGTCGGTTGTCGAGGTGACCTCACCTTGATCATCGTTGCCGTAGCAACCGCGATGGAGGCCGGACTGCAGGTTGTACACGTCGACGCGACCGCAGGACGAGCCAATCACAGCGAAGTTACCGCAGGAAGTGATGTCAACGGCCTGGAACGATACAAGAAGTCATGTGACCCTGACAGGAAGTTGGGGGGAGGAGCCAAGAGAGACACAGGAAGTTACTGTGGCGTTACCGTGGCAACAGTATCCCTGCGGCAAGATGGCGGCTGCAGGTGGTGAGCTCCCATAGTGCACCGCTGGTAGTTCCAGGTGGTCGTTGCTCGGCGACCACGATGACACGCTACGATACCATCCCAGTCTGACTGACGCGCCGCCGCTGACCAATCAGAGAGCAGCAATCAGAGAGAGTGTGTGTGTGTGTATGTGTGTGTGTGTGTGTGTGTGTGTGTGTCTGTGTGGATGTGTATTTGTGTGTGTGTGTGTGTGGATGTGTATTTGTGTGTGTGTGTCTCACCAGAGGAGAACGCAGTGATGGCAGGAAGACGCAGCTCCTCATAAGACAGACCTTTCTTTTTCTTCTTTTCTTTCTTCTTGTTGATGGAGCCTACACACACACACACACACACACACACACACACACACACACACACACACACACACACACACACACACACACACACACACACACACACTATCAGACATCAGCAGAGTAAAGTAGAATGGGTTCCAGCTCCTAGTTTATGCTGCTTTAGGCTTAGACTCCCTCTGTACATTTATATTCATATTAATGCCTGACGTCTTTCTGTATGTATGTGTGTGTGTGTGTGTGTGTGTGTGTGTGTGTGTGTGTGTGTGTGTGTGTGTGTCTGTGTGTGTGTGTGTGTTTGTGTTTGTGTGTGTAGTTAGTGTGTACTGACCGTGTCCGAGGTTCTTGTTGAAGCGTTCGTGTACAGTAGAGAAGGACTGCAGCGTCCCGTCCTGACCTGCAGGGGGCAGCGTTTAGTCTCAGTGTGAACATGAAGAATAATTACAGATCAGATGAAAGGAAACACGATCCGCACAGATGGACGGCTTCCTGTTTATTTACCAGCACTGAGGATGTTTTTTCCATCGTTGCCGTGGTGACAGATGGTGGTGGGGGGGGCGCTGTGGCCCTGCCGACTCCGCAGCAGTCTGGCCCCGCCCCCCTCCTGGTCAAATATCCACACCTGAAAATAAAACATTATTTACTTATATCCATAATATCTGGATCAGTGATGTCATAAAGTCTCCATGTGGTTTAGTTTAAATGTAAAGGGTTAAAATGTGAAAATAAACTTATGAATAACTTCACACATTCTTTTTTTGTGGACCCAGCATCAAATTTCTGCTTTTAATCCATTTTGAGAGAATATATTAGAGGATTATGGCAAAAATGTCTAAGTGGTGTAACCATAAAAACTTTGTACCAAATAATTCAACTTGCTTAAAAACAGTAAATTCTCAATAAAACACCATATCAACTAGTTTGGCATGATGTGATTGGACGATGTCTCACCTTGATGGAGTTGTCGGCTCCATTAGTGACCAATAGCGGCTCTCCGTGCAGGAAGGTTGCCGCGGCGACGGCCGTGCTGTGAGCGTGTGTCTGCTGACCAATCAGCTGCCTGCGCTCCAGATCCCAAAATGCAATGTGTCCCTGAGGACTGCAGGACGCCAGGACAGGGGGACCGTCTGAGGACAGAGGAAACATCAGAGGAGACATCAGAGGAAACATCGGAGGAAACATCGGAGGAAACATCATAGGAAACATCAGAGGAAACATCAGAGGAAACATCGGAGGAAACATCAGAGGAAACACCGGAGGAAACATCAGAGGAAACATCGGAGGAAACATCGGAGGAAACATCGGAGGAAACATCGGAGGAAACATCAGAAGAAACATCAGAGGAAACATCGGAGGAAACATCATAGGAAACATCAGAGGAAACATCAAAGGAAACATCGGAGGAAACATCGGAGGAAACATCAGAAGAAACATCAGAGGAAACATCAGAGGAAACATCAGAGGAAACATCGGAGGAAACATCGGAGGAAACATCGGAGGAAACATCGGAGGAAACATCAGAGGAAACATCAGAGGAAACATCATAGGAAACATTGGAGGAAACATCAGAGGAAACATCAGAGGAAACATCAAAGGAAACATCGGAGGAAACATCGGAGGAAACATCGGAGGAAACATCAGAAGAAACATCAGAGGAAACATCAGAGGAAACATCGGAGGAAACATCGGAGGAAACATCAGAGGAAACATCACAGGAAACATCAGAGGAGACATCAGAGGAGACATCAGAGGAAACATCAGAGGAAACATCAGAGGAAACATCAGAGGAAACATCGGAGGAAACATCGGAGGAAACATCAGAGGAAACATCGGAGGAAACATCGGAGGAAACATCGGAGGAAACATCAGAGGAAACATCAGACACACAGGTAAATATTTTTACCTGTCCTGAAAGCGAGCGAGCTGATTGGTCCCCATTCTTGTGTGAATGTCATCATAGTTTCGTCCAATCGGATGTTGTGAATTATGATGCGACCCGTTGCCGTGCCGACGCCGACCACGTCCACCGCGGGACTCTGGGAAATAAAGTTAATAAAATTAATAAAAATACAATTATTCTCTGATCAATACATTTCAATCAGCTGATCACAGTATTGATTATTGATTACTGACCTGCTGCAGAGCGGTGACTCCTGCCGACCAGCCGGGGAACGTAAACAACAGCTTACTGCAGACACATAATCAAAAATCACTGATCAATAATCATTGATCAATAAACACTGATCAATAATCACTGATCAATACACACGGATCAATAAACACTGATCAATCATCACGGATCAATAATCACTGGTGTAATTAGTTACGCTAACATGCTAACATGCTAACCTGGTCTTGATGTTCCACAGCTGCAATGCACCCTGGGAGCTTCCCAGCAGCACCTTGTTCAGGTAGGTGCTGGGATGCATCATGGCCGACGGGTCAAAGGTCGCTGGGTCAAAGTGCAGCTGGAGGTAGACGTCTGCAAAGCATGATGGGAAACAGAGTCCATCAGTATTGATCAATGAGGAGGCTTAGCAGCACGATCAACAACTATAAATAAACTTTATTAATAAACTTTAATAAGTCGGTCAGTCGGTCCTGACTGTCATGTGACCAAAGTTAACGAAGGAAATCAAAGATCAATAAACTTTTATTGATCAGCTGATGTTAAACTGCCCCCCCCCCCACTCACCTCCCCCCTGGACGTCCCACACGATGACATCACCGCCGCTGTCAGCTGAGATCAGCTGATCTCCAAGAGGAAGCAGCAGGCGCACTTCCTGTTTGTGACCATGGTAACGCATCACCACCTGTACGGAGAGCCGGCAGGGACAAATTCATCATTTATTATAAAAATCAAAGTTTAAAACTAATTAAAATAAAACCTGAAATTTTTTTTGAAGTTTTTATTTCACTAAATCAAATGTTATTTTTGATCCTGTTTGTTTTCTCTGCTCTGGACATTAAACGCTACAAATAAAGATTCAATAAGTAAATAAATAAATAAATAAATAAATAAAGCATTAATGATAAAATGAATAAATATTAAAGTGTCCTCGCCTCTTTGTTGCGGGCGAAGGCGCTGATTTGTCGCCCTGCGGCGGCGAACACCAGCATCCTGTCTGCTGCCACACAGGTGATGTCATCAGGTAGGCTGTTACCTAGGCAACCAGGACATTACATCAGACATTTTCACAGCAGCCAATCAGAGAGCAGAACACTCAGGAAGCATCATCAGAGATTTTGTTTAAATATTAATAAAAAGAAAGCAAAAGAAAAAACTCACTGACAGAGACGATCCCCAACCGGTTCACCTGAAACCAATCAATAGATAATCAATACATCATCAATACATCACCAATACATCATCAATACATCATCAATACATCATCAATACATCATCAATACATCATCATTGTATGGTGGCCTCACTAAAAATACAGACACCATCATTTGTGTGTAGTTCTGTGAGTGTATTTGTGTGATTTACTTTTATTTCTGTGTTTTTATTAACATGTTATCATTTATACTGATTCTTTCTTTTATTTGTATTTATATTTATTTAGTTCGTCCAGTAGAGCGCGCTGTACTGTTTACAATACTCTCTGTAACATGAGTTAGCATCAGAGCAGACAGTAGTGCTGACTGAGTGAGGCAGTGTCTCCACATTAAGATACCAACCAGTTAGTGAAATACCATCCTACATCATCCTAGACCAACCTACACCATCCTAGACCAACCTACATCATCCTAGACCAACCTACACCATCCTACATCATCCTACACCATCCTACATCATCCTACATCATCCTAGACCAACCTACACCATCCTAGACCAACTTACACCATCCTAGACCAACCTATACCATCCTAGACCAACCTACACCATCCTACATCATCCTACACCATCCTACATCATCCTACATCATCCTACACCATCCTAGACCAACCTACACCATCCTAGACCAACCTACACCATCCTAGACCAACTTACACCATCCTAGACCAACCTACACCATCCTACATCATCCTACACCATCCTACATCATCCTACATCATCCTACACCATCCTACATCATCCTACACCATCCTACATCATCCTAGACCAACCTACACCATCCTACATCATCCTAGACCAACCTACACCATCCTAGACCAACCTACACCATCTTAGACCAACCTACACCATCCTAGAGCTGGCTCTGTGGTGGGAGCTGAACTGGAGAGCTTCACTACCCTGAACAAACTGCTCACCATCATGGATCAATGAAGGTCCTCCATCACCCAGCAGAAGATGATCAGAGGTTACGATCACTGCTGACAGACGGAGTCACTCATTTGTCTCCAGAGCCGTAAAACTGTTTATCTGACAATAAAAGGGAAAGAGATGCTCTGCTTAATCTCCACCCTCTGTATCTCTAGTTTACCTGGACTACATTCACCTTAAACTGTGTATTGCACTATATTTCTATTTTTGCACTTTATCACACAACCTCAGCCTCAGACTTTGTTTTATTTAGTATTTAATAATTTAGTATACTGTTCTTAATATTTTTATTCTTACCCAATTTATATTTATACAGATTTTACTCTTTACATTCCTGTTTATGTTGTTTGTGTATTAAGCTGCTGGACTCTACAGAGGATCAATAAAGTTTACATCTATCTATCTAAAGAAGAAGAAACAACCTGAGAGGAGGTTATGACGTCAGCAGCCTGTTTCTGGACCCTCACGATGACGTCAGCTATACGTCATATAGTAGTTTTTAACCCTCATGATCAGCTGACAGATCAATAAGTATCAGTATCGATCAGCAGTGTATGACGTCAGAGTGAGATGTTCTTACGTTAAACGTGTGGAAGCTTTTACCGACCGCCGTCACCACGTAGAACTCCCGGTGCTTACGGTGGTACCGGAGCGCGTGCGGCACGTGGTTGGAATAAAGTCCCAGAACCCGGAAACCGGAGAACAGAGAGCTGCCGCCGCCGGTCATGTCTGCTGGTCCCGGTGCTCCCGGTGCTTCCGGTGGTCCCGGTTAACGGAGAAAATAAACAAATAAACAAACCGGAGCCGCTGCAGCACCGATAGAGGAATCACGTGTGGGAGCGCCCGGAAACTGAGTCCGACTGGAAACAACTAACACCACCAAGGTTCCGCCCTCCTTCTTCTTCTTCGGTTTATAAAACAGCTGAGAGCCGCGACAGCGCCTCCTGCCGGACGGCAGAGTGTCCAGCACGCGCTGCGCGCTCCAGCTGTGTGCAGATGAGCTGTTACTGTATAATATAATATAATATAGTATAATATAATATAATATAATATAATACAATATAATATAGTATAATATAATATAATATAATATAATATAATATAATATAATACAATATATTAACATATAGTAAGTGCTGTATTTTGTACGGATAAATGATTGAGTGTGTAGATCAGCTGTATTTCAGACAGTATTAGCTGTGACTGACACACACACACACACACACACACAGATCAGATAACAAAGCTCCAGCATGTAAATCATACCTGCATTGGGAGCTGCAGTGTGACTATCTTCTTATTTTAATATGAAATTAAATGTATTTAATGTAAGAAACTAATTTAAACAGTTTAGTTTGGTTAAACACATCATGAAGAGAACATAAAGAGGAGGAATCATTTTTAATCTTTATATAATAATAATAATAATAATAATAATTAAAACTGCAAGCAGTGTCGAAGGGCCCTCGCACCCCCCCGTTTACCCCCCCAACTGTAACGCCGTACATGCACGTCGGTGCGTGCGGCGGTCGCAGGGCTGTCAAAACTGGCATGTAGATGTCTTTGCTCCTGTGCCTTTAATTGAACATTGTGTGCAGCGGTTAATGTCTCCACTAGATGGCAGTCTAAGACCACAAATGAGTCTGAGTGACTTCTAAGCAATAAGGAAAGTGGGTGAAGGGTCAAAAAATCATTAAGATTGAGCATTTTTGCCTGGATTGCAGACTTCCTGTTGGACTTAGGATATGGGTCCAAGAGGCTTTTTTGTGCGTCTTTACACGATACATGTGTTTCCCGAATTTGGTTTGTCTACGTCAATCTGAGTGGAGGGGCTTGATTTTTTAAATTTTCTAGGGGGCGCTATTAATCAATTTTTGCGTCGGCCATTTCCGCGCTCCTTAAAATATCAAAGTGTTCTCCGGATCGGACATGATTGCAAGTTTTGGTGAGTTTTGGGGCATGTTTAGGCTGTCAAAAAGGCGTACAACTATAATAATAATAAAAATTATCCAGATTGAAAATTTTAGCCTGGATGGCCGACTTCCTGTTGGACTTAGGGTATGGGTCCAAGAGGCTTTTTTGTGCGTCTGGACATAATACATAGGCCTTGTCGATTTCATTTCTCTATGTCAATGTGGAAGGCGGGGCTTAAACTTTGAAATCTTCCAGGGGGCGCTGTGGAGTCATCTTCTCACTTAAAAATCCCAAACTTTGTCAGTAGTCAATCTGTGTGAATGTTGACGTATGTGTACAATTTGGTGAGTGTAGTAGTTTGTGAAAATGTACAAAATGGATAAAGGCATTAGGGGGCGCTATTGAGCTGTTGTGCCACGCCCAGGGGCAATTACGGTCTCAAATTAAAGTACTCCTGAGTGTGAACCTATGTGGGCAATTTGGTGATTCTGTGAAGACGGGAAAGTCCTTTAAACGCTGTTGGAAAAATGGTAAATTGACGCAGGAAATGCACAATAACTCACTTCCTGTTAGAGCAAAAATTTTGAAAAAAATAATTTGAGGGTTTACCCATGAGTGCTATGAGTCCTGTAAATTTCACTAAGATCAGACAAAGTTTGTGGTCACATGACCTGCTGTTAGGGGGCGCTATGGAGACCCCTTGCCACACCCACCCCCAATGATGTTGAAATTGAAACGGCGTCACCAAGTGTGACATTTCACGCACTGCATGTATAAACATCCGACAATGTATGGAGGAGTTATAAGGAGTTGTTTGTTTATACAAACAAACAACTGCCACGCCCACCTGGTATAACGTAGGTAAAATCTGTCGTCAAGTTTACATCATCAAGGTCTGATGATGATACAATGCGAATCTTAAGTCTGTGGAGTCAAAACTGCAGGAGGAGTGCGTTAAAGTGCGAGGCCTGGAAAAATGCACCTGTGGCGGAAAAAATGCACCTGTGATCCAAGATGGCCGACTTCCTGTTGGACTTAGGGTATGGGTCCAAGAGGCTTTTTTGTGCGTCTGGTCATGATATATATGATTCCTAAATTTCGTTCATGTACGTGCATGTAGAAGGCGGGGCTTCAACTTTTAATGTTCTAGGGGGCGCTGTAGAGTCATTTTGGCACTTAAAAAGTTGCGGTTATACCAAAAAATAATATTCGTGAGTCTTGACAAGTGTGTCCAATTTGGTGAGTTTTAGAGCTTGTCAGTACATGCTAAGTGGGAAAAGGCATTAGGGGGCGCTACTGAGCTGTTGGGCCAAAATATTGGGCAAATGTGGTATCAGATGAAAGAGCTCATGGTTTGAAACCTACGTGGCAGGTTTCATGATTCTGTGAACATCATAAAGTCCTCAAAGCGGTGTTCGAAAAAATGAAAATCGGTGCACGCCACGCCGCGTGGACGACTTCCTGTTTGGTAAAAAAATTCCACAAAATTAATTTCCCAATGATCCGATGTGAGCTGTAACATATTTAAATTTCATGCCGATCCGAGAGGATTTGTGGTCACATGACCCGACGTTAGGGGGCGCTAGCGAGTCCCCTTACCACGCTTGCGTCCAATCACGTTAAATTAAATACATTTTCACCAGCTGCGACGTGTGTGCAGAATTTCATGAGTTTTCATGCATGTTCAAGCCGCCAAAAATGCGCTCAAAGTGGCGGCATAAGAACGTGAAAAATAATAATAATAGGAATAATAATAATAATTCCGGCAAAAGCAATAGGTCCCTCACTGACTTGTCAGTGCTCGGGCCCTAATAATAATAAGAATCCTGGCAAAAGCAATAGGTCCCTCACTGACTTGTCAGTGCTCGGGCCCTAAAAATCATCCAGATTGAACATTTTTGCCTGGATGGCCGACTTCCTGTTGGACTTAGGGTATGGGTCCAAGAGGCTTTTTTGTGCGTCTGGACATAATACATAGGCCTTGTCGATTTCATTTCTCTATGTCAATGTGGAAGGCGGGGCTTAAACTTTGAAATTTTCCAGGGGGCGCTGTGGAGTCATCTTCTCACTTAAAAATCCCAAACTTTGTCAGTAGTCAATCTGTGTGAATGTTGACGTATGTGTTCAATTTGGTGAGTGTAGGAGTTTGTGAAAATGTACAAAATGGATAAAGGCATTAGGGGGCGCTATTGAGCTGTTGTGCCACGCCCAGAGGCAGTTATGGTCTCAAATTAAAGTGCTCCTGAGTGTGAACCTATGTGGGCAATTTGGTGATTCTGTGAAGACGGGAAAGTCCTCTAAACGCAGAGGGAAAAACAGAAAATTGACGCAGGAAATGCACAATAACCGACTTCCTGTTAGAGAGAAAAATTTGAAAAAATTAATTTGGGGGTTTACCCATGAGTGCTATGAGTCCTGTAAATTTCACGAAGATCAGACAAAGTTTGTGGTCACATGACCTGCTGTTAGGGGGCGCTATGGAGACCCCTTGCCACACCCACCCCCAATGATGTTGAAATTGAAACGGCTTCAACAGGTGTGACATTTTACGCAGTGCATGTATTAACATCCGACAATGTATGGAGGAGTTATAAGGAGTTGTTTGTTTATACAAACAAACGACTGCCACGCCCACCTGGTATAACGTAGGAAAAATCTGTCATCAAGTTTACATCATCAAGGTCTGAGGATGATACAGTTCCAATCTGAAGTCTGTGGAGTCAAAACTGCAGGAGGAGTGCGTTAAAGTACGAGGGCTGAAAAAATGCACCTGTGGCGGCAAAAATGCACCTGTAATCCAAGATGGCCGACTTCCTGTTGGACTTAGGGTATGGGTCCAAGAGGCTTTTTTGTGCGTCTGGTCATGATATATATAAATCCTAAATTTCGTTCATGTACGTGCATGTAGAAGGCGGGGCTTCAACTTTTAATGTTCTAGGGGGCGCTGTAGAGTCATCTTGGCACTTAAAAAGTTGCGGTTATACCAAAAAATAATATTCGTGAGTCTTGATGAGTGTGTCTAATTTGGTGAGTTTTAGAGTTTGTCAGTACATCCTAAGTGGGAAAAGGCATTAGGGGGCGCTACTGAGCTGTTGGGGCAAAATATTGGGCAAATGTGGTATCAGATGAAAGAGCTCATGATTTGAAACCTACGTGGCAGGTTTCATGATTCTGTGAACATCATAAAGTCCTCAAAGCGGTGTTCGAAAAATGAAAATCGGTGCACGCCACGCCGCGTGGTCAACTTCCTGTTTGGTAAAAAAATTCCACAAAATTAATTTCCCAATGATCCGATGTGAACTGTAACATATTTAAATTTCATGGCGATCCGAGAGGATTTGTGGTCACATGACCCGACGTTAGGGGGCGCTAGCGAGTCCCCTTACCACGCTTGCGTCCAATCACATTGAATTAAATAAATTTTCACCAGCTGCGACGTGTGTGCAGAATTTCATGAGTTTTCATGTATGTTCAGGCCACCAAAAATGCGATTCATTACACGGCATAAGAGCGTGCTTAATAATAATAATAAGAATCCTGGCAAAAGCAATAGGTCCCTCACTGACTTGTCAGTGCTCGGGCCCTAATAATAGTTGAACCTGATGCTCTGAGCATCTGGAGCAGTTCTACATGTTGCTCCATCACACTGAACCCTTTCATTCATTATCTCACTGAAGTGTTATTTCATGTTCCAGACTCAGAGAGCAGCAGAAGTTATTCTGCCTCCTGCTGGTTCAGAAATATAAAGTATTAACTGAAACACAAAATAAACCAACATGAACAATAACATCACTTCATTATAAAACATTAGATTCAAAAGAGGTTACAATGGAATATAAGATAAAATCAATTAAGATACAACAGTAGATAGATGGATAGATAGATAGATAGATAGATAGATAGATAGATAGATAGATAGATAGATGGATAGATAGATAGATAGATAGATAGATAGATAGATAGATAGATAGATAGATAGATAGATAGATAGATAGATAGATAGATAGATAGATAGATAGATAGATAGATGTTGGTGTTTATTTCTTCTCTGTAAAGGTTTTCAGTTCATTCTTCATCTTCATGAACTCATCAGTGACTCTCTGACACTGATCAGCTGACTGGAGCATGTTGTCTGTGAGCTTTTTATCTTCTTCAGGAGTCGCAGTGATTCGGAGGATAGTCACAATGAACTTCAACAGATTACCTATGAAATCCATCACGACTGCAGTGATAGTCAGAGTCTCTCCACTCCTCTCTCTCAGGTCAGACACTCGTCTGAGGATCTCCTGAAACTCTTCCACACCTGACAGAACTTCTTCACTCTGAGCTTCAGTTGATTTTTGTTCCAGCTTTTCACACATCGTCTTTATTTCTTGCAGGTCTTTCTTCAGCGGTTCAACGATCTTCATGAATTCTTTTCCCTGTTCTTCTACTTTCTTTGCACTTCCATTCTCTATCAGTGTTTTTCTTATGTTTACAGCGACTACAGCAGCACCTCCTGCTCCTACTAATACTGCTCCTGCTGCTGCTCCTGCTGCTGCTGCTGCTAATGATGCTAATGATGCTGCTCCTCCTGCTGCTGCTCCTCCTGCTCCTGCTACTGCTAATGATGCTAATGATGCTGCTCCTCCTGCTGCTGCTCCTCCTGCTCCTGCTACTGCTAATGATGCTAATGATGCTGCTCCTCCTGCTCCTGCTACTACTAAACTCGCCCCTCCAGTGACCGGAGCTGCTACAAGGCCCAAGAATCCAGCTCCTGCAGTAACAAGTCCGACTCCTGCAGTAACAGCTCCAGCTGTTCTCATTCCATCTGTTTTCCTCTGCATCTCTTTTACTTCAGCAGCGATCCTCTTGAACTCTTCTATAATCTCTCTCATCTTTTGTTCCTTGTTGTCAAACTCTGTTATGAAAGAAACAGCATGTTCAATAAGTTTGTTCATTAATTCAGAAAACTCTGGTGGCAGAACTTTACTCCATCTTCTCCTTTTTAGACCCGTGGCCATTTTCAGGAAGTTTAGTCCTGACTGAGCGCGTGCAGTAGTTTAGTCCTGACTGAGCGCGTGCAGTAGTTTGGTCCTGACTGAGCGCGTGCAGTAGTTTAGTCCTGACTGAGCGCGTGCAGTAGTTTGGTCCAGACTGAGCGCGTGCAGTAGTTTAGTCCAGACTGAGCGCGTGCAGTAGTTTAGTCCTGACTGAGCGCGTGCAGTAGTTTAGTCCTGACTGAGCGCGTGCAGTAGTTTAGTCCTGACTGAGCGCGTGCAGTAGTTTAGTCCAGACTGAGCGCGTGCAGTAGTTTAGTCCTGACTGAGCGCGTGCAGTAGTTTAGTCCTGACTGAGCGCGTGCAGTAGTTTGGTCCAGACTGAGCGCGTGCAGTAGTTTGGTCCAGACTGAGAGCGTGCAGTAGTTTGGTCCAGACTGAGCGCGTGCAGTAGTTTAGTCCTGACTGAGCGCGTGCAGTAGTTTAGTCCAGACTGAGCGCGTGCAGTAGTTTAGTCCTGACTGAGCGCGTGCAGTAGTTTAGTCCTGACTGAGCGCGTGCAGTAGTTTAGTCCAGACTGAGCGCGTGCAGTAGTTTAGTCCTGACTGAGCGCGTGCAGTAGTTTGGTCCAGACTGAGCGCGTGCAGTAGTTTAGTCCAGACTGAGCGCGTGCAGTAGTTTGGTCCAGACTGAGAGCGTGCAGTAGTTTGGTCCAGACTGAGCGCGTGCAGTAGTTTAGTCCTGACTGAGCGCGTGCAGTAGTTTAGTCCAGACTGAGCGCGTGCAGTAGTTTAGTCCTGACTGAGCGCGTGCAGTAGTTTGGTCCTGACTGAGCGCGTGCAGTAGTTTGGTCCAGACTGAGCGCGTGCAGTAGTTTAGTCCTGACTGAGCGCGTGCAGTAGTTTAGTCCTGACTGAGCGCGTGCAGTAGTTTAGTCCTGACTGAGCGCGTGCAGTAGTTTAGTCCAGACTGAGCGCGTGCAGTAGTTTAGTCCAGACTGAGCGCGTGCAGTAGTTTGGTCCTGACTGAGCGCGTGCAGTAGTTTAGTCCTGACTGAGCGCGTGCAGTAGTTTAGTCCTGACTGAGCGCGTGCAGTAGTTTAGTCCAGACTGAGCGCGTGCAGTAGTTTAGTCCTGACTGAGCGCGTGCAGTAGT
Organism: Scomber scombrus; assembly: GCF_963691925.1. Taxonomy (NCBI): domain Eukaryota; kingdom Metazoa; phylum Chordata; class Actinopteri; order Scombriformes; family Scombridae; genus Scomber; species Scomber scombrus. The sequence goes on along the minus strand of NC_084984.1, from coordinate 267,772 downwards.
TTAGTCCTGACTGAGCGCGTGCAGTAGTTTAGTCCTGACTGAGCGCGTGCAGTAGTTTAGTCCTGACTGAGCGCGTGCAGTAGTTTAGTCCAGACTGAGCGCGTGCAGTAGTTTAGTCCAGACTGAGCGCGTGCAGTAGTTTAGTCCAGACTGAGCGCGTGCAGTAGTTTAGTCCTGACTGAGCGCGTGCAGTAGTTTAGTCCAGACTGATTCTGTGGAGAGAAGAAAACACACGTTGTTTTACATCTCATAACATCGATCAGCTGCTCCGTCTGACAGGAAGTTACACAATAAAAGTACTCCTTACTGTTATTTACTTTACTTTGTAGGAGCCATGAATGAATCATCAAAGAAGACCGAAGCAAGAAAAGCTGAACAAGTGATGAGAGATGGATGTAAGACAGAGTCCCTCCATCCATAACAAGCACATCTGTTCTATAAGTTTTACTATTATAAAGTTCTCATTTAGTAACATCGTACTTTATTTTAAAGCTGTTAACAGATTGTTCCTGTTCTATGTTTCAACTCTAAAATGACTTTTATCTGTTCAAAGAGAAAAAGCTTCAGTCATGGCGCTTCATCGTCAGCAGGGGTCGCTGTCCTCTTTAAAAACAAGGCCAGATTATTATATTATTATATCCCATAATGCAGATAACATGGTCAGTGGTTGATTCTCATCACAAATATTGATGATTTGAAACTAATTTTAATCAACATATAACAAACTCACTCAAATAAATATTGGACATTCAATGAGTAAAAACAATTATTACTGTCTATCACATCTCTGAAGATCAACAGCTAACAAATGTGAGTTCATTAAATACAGAATTCATAAATATAATATCTCATTAAGTAAAAATATTAAAAAAGAAAGAGACATTATAAACAGTTGAAGTGAAGATGATAATCAGCAGATATCACATCCAGAGCTACGAGGAGAGAAGAAGCTTCAGATCTCTTTTGGTTATTAATCACAGATGAAATCTGTCAGTTCTATAACTCTATAACTTTACAGCTGTAGAGAAAGGAGAAAGGATTGTGACACTTTTCTAATAGATATTGCACAATATGTCCCTGAGGTAACAATAGCAGAGCTTGATGCCGTAATTGGTGGACTCTCTCTTAACAAAGCCCCGGGTTCAGACGGCCTCACACTTATATATAAGTATATATATATATAAGTATATATATATAAATATATATATATAAGTATATATATATAAGTATATATATATATAAGTATATATATATAAAAGAAATACTCAAACATACCAAACATTAAACAACATTAACACAGAGTTCATTATTTTTGTTTGTTCAAATTAAACCAAATTCTATCATCTCTTGAGAGTAATGAAGGAGATTGTTCTATACACAATAACAGAATGCAAACATGCTGTTGTTCCTGTGAAGCTGATAATCTCACACAATGTTTATTAAAAAAGAAATACCATGTTTGTTATTGTACATTTAAACTGCACAGAAAGCTGATGTCACCTGCTCATCTTCACTGTCTGTTTTATCTGAGACTGTGAAGCAGCCTCGTCTGTTAACATGGATCCAAACCAGAAGCTTCCTGTCAGAGTCTCACTGATCTGATTCTTACCTGTTTGTTGAAGAAGTTGAACACGATCAGTCTTCACTGCTCTCACCATCTGTCCTCAAACAGTTTCACTTTGCAGAGTTCTGCTTCTCTGAAATCACATGATCAGAAAAGTCTGTGACACAAACAGCAGTTAAGTCTATCAGTGAACCCGCAGTACTACATTACACACTCACCTGGTTGCATTCCAGGTGTGGGGCGGGGATGTCTTCCTGCATGCCTGAACTAGTTCGACAGGTACTTGCTGATTGCTTGACTGAAAAAACAAACAGTTTGTTGGTTCGTACAGAATAAACAGAATCATTTAAGAAAATGATCTATTGATCTATTATTATCTATCTAGTGAGAGGAGCCGGACTCTGTTCTGGAGTCAGCAGGGTGAGAGGAACGGTAAATGGATTGTACTTATATAGCGCCTTTCTAGTCTTTTCGACCACTCAAAGCTCTTCATACACCGTTGGCATAGCAACGGGGATTTTGGGGTTAAGTGTCTTGCCCAAGGACACATCGACATGTAGACTGGAGGAGCCGGGAATCGAACCACCAATCTTCCAATTGGAGGACGACTGCTCTACCTCCTGATCCACAGATACCCTGAGGAGCCAGGCGGTGTGGAGATACTCAGAGTACCTGGCCTTCTTGGACTCTCTGGGCCCTGGAGGGGCCACGGCCCGCTGAGTCCATAGTTCTGCTGGGGGACACGATGGAGAAACCTGGAGGGGGGCGATTGGGAGGAACGGCCCCATCTGAACCTGAGTGGTGTTATTGGACTTGTGTGCTAGCCATGGATCAGAACAAACACCAGGATCCAGCATCAGGAGGATCAGAACCTGCTACCAGAACACCTTAAAGGTCCAGGATCCACTTTGTAGTGGTGCCATCAGATCTGCGGCCGTATGTCTCAGACACTCTGGTGAAGAGAGGAGCAGAGCTGTGGTGGATCAGGTGGGGGGGGGGGGGGGGGGGGGGGCTGCCGGACCTGGGAAACATAAACCAGTAGTGAGGCTGAACTGGGAACGTCTGGCTCCCGTCCACCAGACCTCCAACTGCTCCAGAGGAACTTCTCCTGCATCCTGGGGCAGGCTGATGGAGTCAGAGTGGACCATGTTCAGGCTGCTCAGAGCTGAGGAACTCCTAAACCCGACCAACAGAGCTGGATGATCTAGTGGATCAACTTTATGATTCATAACTTGAGACACGATGATGAGTTTTAGCTGCAGATGGTTTGAATCCACATGAGTTCATTATTCAGTGAGAACAGATGACCTCATGTATAACAGCAGAGGTCAGAGTTCACACATGATGAAAGCAGCTCCTCATGTTTAATATATATCACATCATCTGTTCTCTGACTCTGTGTTTACATTTATAACCTGATAATGACTTCTTGACTTCTTTACTTCTTGACTTCTTTACTTCTTGACTTCTTTACTTCTTTACTTCTTTACTTCTTTACTTCTTTACTTCTTGACTTCTTGACTTCTTTACTTCTTTACTTCTTGACTTCTTGACTTCTTGACTTCTTGACTTCTTTACTTCTTTACTTCTTGACTTCTTTACTTCTTGACTTCTTGACTTCTTTACTTCTTTACTTCTTTACTTCTTGACTTCTTGACTTCTTGACTTCTTGACTTCTTTACTTCTTGACTTCTTGACTTCTTGACTTCTTTACTTCTTGACTTCTTGACTTCTTGACTTCTTTACTTCTTGACTTCTTGACTTCTTTACTTCTTGACTTCTTGACTTCTTGACTTCTTGACTTCTTGACTTCTTGACTTCTTTACTTCTTGACTTCTTGACTTCTTGACTTCTTTACTTCTTGACTTCTTGACTTCTTGACTTCTTTACTTCTTGACTTCTTTACTTCTTGACTTCTTTACTTCTTGACTTCTTGACTTCTTTACTTCTTGACTTCTTGACTTCTTTACTTCTTGACTTCTTTACTTCTTGACTTCTTTACTTCTTTACTTCTTGACTTCATGTCAAACAGGAGTTCTTCTATCATGATGAAACTAATCTTCACTCTGTGAAAAGAGAAAAGAAAAGTCACACGTCTCAATATCTGGAAGAGAAAGTTACAAATCAGATGATCCTTTAAAGGTTCTCAGAGGTGAACCAGCCAATCAGTGAGTGTGTGTATATGTGTGTGTATATATGTGTGTGCATATGTGTGTATATGTGTGTGTGTATATATGTGTGTGTATATATGTGTGTGCATATGTGTGTATATATATGTGTGTGTATATGTGTGTGTGTATATGTGTGTGTATATATGTGTGTGTATATGTGTATATATATGTGTGTGTATATTTGTGTGTATATGTGTGTGTATATGTGTGTATGTGTGTGCATATGTGTATATGTGTGTGTATATATGTGTATATATATGTGTGTGTATATTTGTGTGTATATGTGTGTGTATATGTGTGTATGTGTGTGCATATGTGTATATGTGTGTATATATGTGTGTGTGTGTGTATATATGTGTATGTGTGTGTATATTTGTGTGTGTGTATATATATATATGTGTATGTGTATTTGTGTGTGTATATGTGTGTGTGTGTATATATGTGTGTATATGTGTGTGTGTGATTAGCTTCAGATAATTAAATTATTTCAGTTTATATTTTGTAATAATTGATTTTAACTTAAGACTGAATCAAGTTCTGAACGTTGATCCCAGATGTGTGAACGAGGTCCAGACTGCCCCCCCCCCCCACAGGAAGTGACCCGCTGCAGCATGGCGAGCAGTAAGGGAGGGGTCATAACACCAATAACTGATCAATACATAGATTATAATGAATCATTAAACCATGGAGTCATTTAAACACTGAACTTATTTATTTTTCTACATCAAGTTTCAACAAACAGCAGCAAAAACACAAAGTGCACAAATCAATAAAAAAGCTGAATATTTATTGATTGATTTATTGATGACTTATAATTTGATCTAACTCTACCTTCGTTCATTTTTACAACTTTATATAAATAAAAAGTGGATCAATATACACGTGACGGGCGACCAATCAGCTGTCAGAGTTCAACACAAGCAGGTTAATGATGTCATGCTCTCATGCTGGACAGGAAGTGACGCCGCATCTCCATGGCGACGGGACCACAACATTTAGTTTAAAGGCAGGAAGTGACACCTGTGGAGCTACGCTAGCAGTTTCCCTCCGCTTCCAGTGTTTGTGCTAAGCTAGGCTAACACTACAGTAGAGAACAGCAAGGAAGTTGTTTACGTTCCAGCTGGTTGCTAAGCTGTTGCTAGGTGGTCCGGTCACATGATCACTTCCTGATCAGCAGTTTATTGATCAAACTTTTACAATAATAATAAACTAAAGATTTTTTTTTTATTTAATATTTTTGTCGCTCATGTTTTCACTGAGTCCTTCAGCCTTTTAAACGTGGTTGCCGTGGCGACAGTGATGCTCTACTGGGTGAAGCGGTGGATGAAATGATGGTGATGCGTCTCCATGGCGACGGCTCTAGCTGGCCTTGCCCTCCAGCAGCAGCAGCCTCAGCAGTGTCCTGGCGGCAGCGAGCAGCGCTCCGTGCAGCGCGTACTGCGCCACCAGCGCCCCGAAGCCGCGGTAGAAGCCCGCCCCCCCCTCCTTACGCCGGATGGCGTGGAGACAGTCGGCGAAGCCGTCGTACTGCGTGTTGACGGGCAGCACCAGCGGGCTGCCGCCGTTACCCGCGGCGACGGCTCCGTCCGTGGCGTCGATGATGGTGCGCGTCCCCTGCAGGCCGAGCCGGTGCAGCGCCGTCTCCAGCGGGAACAGGACCACGTCGGCCACCAGAGACCCCGCCCACGCCGCCGCCAGCTCGGGGAAGTAAGCGTCCAGCGGGTTGGCGGGGTCGCTGCGCTGCTTCCTGCCCCTCTGGTGCAGCCACAGCGCCACCCGCTGGACGGAGGCAGAGATGGCGTAGCGCAGCACGGCGTGCAGCGCGGCAGGAAGTAGCATGTAGCTGAGCGGCAGCAGGCGGTGGCTGTGAGGAGCACCGACCCCCAACAGCCGGGTCAGCCCCTCCCTCACACAGTCCAGCAGACCCGCTGACGAATCATCACGCACGATCTCACTCTGCAGCACAGGGGCATGATGGGAAGATAAACCGATTAATACCAGACGGTTTCAGTCTGAACGACTAATCAATAATCAATAATCAATAATCAATAATCACCTGCACGGTCTCGATGAGGCTGGCGCAGTAAAACGGCAGAGCGACCACAGCTGTTAACCTGCAAGATACACACAGATAAAACGGAGTTACTACACATGTACTACACCTGCAGAGTGAAACAGTAGAAGAAGAAATGAACTGACCCTTTGAGAAGCAGGTGTCCCGCCAGCTGCTTCCAGCCCCACCTGTGAGGGAGCTCCCTGCAACAGAAACAAACACACACCTGATTACTGCAGTAATAACACCTGATTACTACAGTAATAACACCTGATTACTACAGTAATAACACCTGAATACTGCAGTAATAACACCTGAATACTACAGTAATAACACCTGAATACTACAGTAATAACACCTGAATACTGCAGTAATAACACCTGAATACTACAGTAATAACACCTGAATACTACAGTAATAACACCTGATTACTGCAGTAATAACACCTGATTACTGCAGTAATAACACCTGATTACTACAGTAATAACACCTGATTACTACAGTAATAACACCTGAATACTACAGTAATAACACCTGATTACTGCAGTAATAACACCTGAATACTACAGTAATAACACCTGATTACTGCAGTAATAACACCTGATTACTGCAGTAATAACACCTGATTACTGCAGTAATAACACCTGAATACTACAGTAATAACACCTGAATACTACAGTAATAACACATGATTACTGCAGTAATAACACCTGAATACTACAGTAATAACACCTGAATACTACAGTAATAACACCTGAATACTACAGTAATAACACCTGAATACTACAGTAATAACACCTGAATACTACAGTAATAACACATGAATACTGCAGTAATAACACCTGAATACTACAGTAATAACACCTGAATACTGCAGTAATAGCACCTGATTACTACAGTAATAACACCTGATTACTGCAGTAATAACACCTGATTACTGCAGTAATAACACCTGATTACTACAGTAATAACACATGAATACTACAGTAATAACACCTGAATACTACAGTAATAACACCTGATTACTACAGTAATAACACATGAATACTACAGTAATAACACCTGATTACTGCAGTAATAACACCTGATTACTACAGTAATAACACATGAATACTACAGTAATAACACCTGAATACTACAGTAATAACACCTGATTACTGCAGTAATAACACCTGAATACTACAGTAATAACACCTGAATACTACAGTAATAACACATGAATACTACAGTAATAACACCTGATTACTGCAGTAATAACACCTGAATACTACAGTAATAACACCTGAATACTACAGTAATAACACCTGAATACTACAGTAATAACACCTGATTACTGCAGTAATAACACCTGATTACTGCAGTAATAACACCTGATTACTACAGTAATAACACATGAATACTACAGTAATAACACCTGAATACTACAGTAATAACACCTGATTACTACAGTAATAACACATGAATACTACAGTAATAACACCTGATTACTGCAGTAATAACACATGAATACTACAGTAATAACACCTGATTACTACAGTAATAACACATGAATACTGCAGTAATAACACATGAATACTACAGTAATAACACCTGATTACTGCAGTAATAACACCTGATTACTGCAGTAATAACACCTGATTACTACAGTAATAACACCTGATTACTACAGTAATAACACATGAATACTACAGTAATAACACATGAATACTACAGTAATAACACCTGATTACTGCAGTAATAACACCTGATTACTACAGTAATAACACCTGATTACTACAGTAATAACACATGAATACTGCAGTAATAACACATGAATACTACAGTAATAACACCTGATTACTGCAGTAATAACACCTGATTACTGCAGTAATAACACCTGATTACTACAGTAATAACACCTGATTACTGCAGTAATAACACCTGATTACTGCAGTAATAACACCTGATTACTACAGTAATAACACCTGATTACTACAGTAATAACACCTGAATACTACAGTAATAACACCTGATTACTGCAGTAATAACACCTGAATACTACAGTAATAACACATGAATACTACAGTAATAACACCTGATTACTGCAGTAATAACACCTGATTACTGCAGTAATAACACATGAATACTACAGTAATAACACCTGATTACTGCAGTAATAACACCTGATTACTGCAGTAATAACACCTGATTACTGCAGTAATAACACATGAATACTACAGTAATAACACATGAATACTACAGTAATAACACATGAATACTGCAGTAATAACACCTGAATACTACAGTAATAACACCTGAATACTACAGTAATAACACATGAATACTGCAGTAATAACACATGAATACTACAGTAATAACACCTGAATACTGCAGTAATAACACATGAATACTACAGTAATAACACATGATTACTGCAGTAATAACACCTGAATACTACAGTAATAACACATGATTACTACAGTAATAACACCTGAATACTACAGTAATAACACCTGATTACTACAGTAATAACACATGATTACTACAGTAATAACACCTGATTACTACAGTAATAACACCTGAATACTACAGTAATAACACATGAATACTACAGTAATAACACCTGATTACTACAGTAATAACACATGAATACTGCAGTAATAACACATGAATACTACAGTAATAACACCTGATTACTGCAGTAATAACACCTGATTACTACAGTAATAACACCTGATTACTGCAGTAATAACACCTGATTACTACAGTAATAACACCTGAATACTACAGTAATAACACCTGATTACTGCAGTAATAACACCTGATTACTACAGTAATAACACCTGATTACTACAGTAATAACACCTGATTACTACAGTAATAACACCTGATTACTACAGTAATAACACATGATTACTGCAGTAATAACACCTGATTACTACAGTAATAACACCTGATTACTGCAGTAATAACACCTGATTACTACAGTAATAACACCTGATTACTACAGTAATAACACCTGAATACTACAGTAATAACACCTGATTACTACAGTAATAACACCTGAATACTACAGTAATAACACCTGATTACTGCAGTAATAACACCTGATTACTACAGTAATAACACATGAATACTGCAGTAATAACACATGAATACTGCAGTAATAACACCTGATTACTGCAGTAATAACACCTGAATACTACAGTAATAACACCTGATTACTGCAGTAATAACACCTGAATACTACAGTAATAACACCTGAATACTGCAGTAATAACACCTGAATACTACAGTAATAACACCTGATTACTGCAGTAATAACACCTGAATACTACAGTAATAACACCTGATTACTGCAGTAATAACACCTGATTACTGCAGTAATAACACATGAATACTACAGTAATAACACCTGATTACTGCAGTAATAACACCTGATTACTACAGTAATAACACCTGATTACTGCAGTAATAACACATGAATACTACAGTAATAACACATGAATACTACAGTAATAACACATGAATACTGCAGTAATAACACCTGAATACTACAGTAATAACACCTGAATACTACAGTAATAACACATGAATACTGCAGTAATAACACATGAATACTACAGTAATAACACCTGAATACTGCAGTAATAACACATGAATACTACAGTAATAACACCTGATTACTGCAGTAATAACACATGAATACTACAGTAATAACACCTGATTACTGCAGTAATAACACATGAATACTACAGTAATAACACCTGAATACTGCAGTAATAACACCTGAATACTACAGTAATAACACCTGAATACTACAGTAATAACACATGAATACTGCAGTAATAACACCTGAATACTACAGTAATAACACCTGAATACTACAGTAATAACACCTGATTACTGCAGTAATAACACCTGAATACTGCAGTAATAACACCTGAATACTACAGTAATAACACATGAATACTACAGTAATAACACATGAATACTGCAGTAATAACACATGAATACTACAGTAATAACACCTGATTACTACAGTAATAACACCTGATTACTACAGTAATAACACATGATTACTACAGTAATAACACATGATTACTACAGTAATAACACCTGATTACTACAGTAATAACACATGATTACTGCAGTAATAACACCTGATTACTACAGTAATAACACATGAATACTACAGTAATAACACCTGATTACTGCAGTAATAACACCTGATTACTGCAGTAATAACACCTGAATACTGCAGTAATAACACCTGATTACTACAGTAATAACACCTGAATACTACAGTAATAACACCTGATTACTGCAGTAATAACACCTGAATACTACAGTAATAACACATGATTACTGCAGTAATAACACCTGAATACTGCAGTAATAACACCTGATTACTGCAGTAATAACACCTGATTACTACAGTAATAACACCTGAATACTGCAGTAATAACACCTGATTACTACAGTAATAACACCTGATTACTGCAGTAATAACACCTGATTACTACAGTAATAACACCTGATTACTGCAGTAATAACACCTGATTACTGCAGTAATAACACCTGATTACTACAGTAATAACACCTGATTACTACAGTAATAACACCTGAATACTACAGTAATAACACCTGATTACTACAGTAATAACACCTGATTACTACAGTAATAACACCTGAATACTACAGTAATAACACCTGATTACTGCAGTAATAACACCTGATTACTACAGTAATAACACATGATTACTGCAGTAATAACACCTGATTACTACAGTAATAACACCTGAATACTACAGTAATAACACCTGATTACTGCAGTAATAACACCTGATTACTACAGTAATAACACATGAATGCTACAGTAATAACACATGAATACTACAGTAATAACACCTGATTACTACAGTAATAACACCTGAATACTACAGTAATAACACCTGAATACTACAGTAATAACACCTGAATACTACAGTAATAACACCTGAATACTACAGTAATAACACCTGAATACTACAGTAATAACACCTGAATACTACAGTAATAACACCTGAATACTGCAGTAATAACACCTGATTACTACAGTAATAACACCTGATTACTACAGTAATAACACCTGATTACTACAGTAATAACACCTGAATACTACAGTAATAACACCTGATTACTACAGTAATAACACCTGAATACTACAGCAGCTGTGGTGCAGTGTGTGGTTACCGTGGTAACGGTGTGAACTCGCTGATGATGCCCTCAGCTCCCAGTGTGACGCCGTGGACGATGAAAGTGCTGCCCATCCCCTTCCACAGAGCCTTCACACCCTGCACATCATCAATAGGCATTATTGATCCCTGATCATCAGTAGTCATTATTGATCCCTGATCATCAGTAGTCATTATTGATCCCTGATCCTCAATAGTCATTATTGATCCCTGATCCTCAATAGTCATTATTGATCCCTGATCATCAGTAGTCATTATTGATCCCTGATCCTCAGTAGTCATTATTGATCCCTGATCCTCAGTAGTCATTATTGATCCCTGATCCTCAATAGTCATTATTGATCCCTGATCATCAATAGTCATTATTGATCCCTGATCCTCAATAGTCATTATTGATCCCTGATCATCAGTAGTCATTATTGATCCCTGATCATCAATAGTCATTATTGATCCCTGATCATCAGTAGTCATTATTGATCCCTGATCATCAGTAGTCATTATTGATCCCTGTCATCAGTAGTCATTATTGATCCCTGATCCTCAATAGTCATTATTGATCCCTGATCCTCAATAGTCATTATTGATCGCTGATCATCAATAGTCATTATTGATCCCTGATCATCAGTAGTCATTATTGATCCCTGATCCTCAGTAGTCATTATTGATCCCTGTCATCAGTAGTCATTATTGATCCCTGATCATCAATAGTCATTATTGATCCCTGATCATCAATAGTCATTATTGATCCCTGATCATCAATAGTCATTATTGATCCCTGATCATCAGTAGTCATTATTGATCCCTGATCCTCAGTAGTCATTATTGATCCCTGTCATCAGTAGTCATTATTGATCCCTGATCCTCAGTAGTCATTATTGATCCCTGATCCTCAGTAGTCATTATTGATCCCTGATCATCAATAGTCATTATTGATCCCTGTCATCAGTAGTCATTATTGATCCCTGATCCTCAATAGTCATTATTGATCCCTGTCATCAGTAGTCATTATTGATCCCTGATCCTCAGTAGTCATTATTGATCCCTGATCATCAATAGTCATTATTGATCCCTGATCATCAATAGTCATTATTGATCCCTGATCATCAGTAGTCATTATTGATCCCTGATCATCAGTAGTCATTATTGATCCTTGATCCTCAGTAGTCATTATTGATCCTTGATCCTCAGTAGTCATTATTGATCCCTGTCATCAGTAGTCATTATTGATCCCTGATCCTCAATAGTCATTATTGATCCCTGTCATCAGTAGTCATTATTGATCCCTGATCCTCAGTAGTCATTATTGATCCCTGATCATCAATAGTCATTATTGATCCCTGATCATCAGTAGTCATTATTGATCCCTGATCATCAATAGTCATTATTGATCCCTGATCATCAATAGTCATTATTGATCCCTGATCATCAATAGTCATTATTGATCCCTGATCATCAGTAGTCATTATTGATCCCTGATCATCAGTAGTCATTATTGATCCCTGATCATCAGTAGTCATTATTGATCCCTGATCATCAATAGTCATTATTGATCCCTGATCATCAGTAGTCATTATTGATCCCTGTCATCAGTAGTCATTATTGATCCCTGATCATCAGTAGTCATTATTGATCCCTGATCATCAATAGTCATTATTGATCCCTGATCATCAATAGTCATTATTGATCCCTGATCATCAGTAGTCATTATTGATCCCTGATCATCAATAGTCATTATTGATCCCTGTCATCAGTAGTCATTATTGATCCCTGATAATCAACAGTCATTATTGATCCCTGTCATCAGTAGTCATTATTGATCCCGGTGCTGCCTACCTGAGCCTTGGTGATGGAGTACATGACGGCGACGGCGCTGAACGGAGTCAGGTGGTAACAGCGAGCGTGGTAATTCACCTGAAACCAGCAGCCAATCAGAGAGCAGCAGGATGAGACGCTCGTTAATCATTAATTTACTGAAGAACACCTGATGACATCACAGAAGACCTGATGACATCATAAAGGGGCTCACCTGACACTGTCTGCGAAACACGATGCAGGGATGAGCCAACACGTTTTCTGTGAAGAGACTATACACACACACACACACACACACACACACACACACACACACACACACACACACACACACACACATACATATATACACACACACACACATACACATATATATACACACACACACATATATACACACACACACACACACACATATATACATATATACACACACACATACACACATATATACACATACACACACACACACAGGTGTCAGCAGGAATCAAACTAAATTATTTTAAATTAAATTGGATCAGCTGTTTAAACGACGCCAGGTCACATGGTCCTCTCTACGGCCTGTGATTGGCTGACAGCTTATCAATCAAACTTTTAATGTTAATAAACAGAAACATTTCCAACCTGACGAGTCCGATCCCAAAACCAGCGAATCGATTCAGCTGCTCTGCAAAACACACCACCACCACCATCATCATCATCATCATCATCATCATATTAACTTCCATATAGATTAGCCTGGGAGCTAACTATCATGTAGCTGTTAGCCTTTCCCATTCACTTCCCATTCTACCGCTAGCCTGGGAGCTAGTTAGCCTTTCCCATTCACTTCCCATTCTACCGCTAGCCTGGGAGCTAACTGTCATGTAGCAGTTAGCCTTTTCCATTTACTTCCCATTCTACCGCTAGCCTGGGAGCTAACTGTCAAGTAGCAATTAGCCTTTTCCATTTACTTCCCATTCTACCGCTAGCCTGGGAGCTAACTGTCATGTAGCACTTAGCCTTTTCCATTCACTTCCCATTCTACCGCTAGCCTGGGAGCTAACCCCCTCCGTGCAGCTACACCGACCAACCTGCGGGCGGCACGCCGGGCTGCGGAGCGTCCCAGCCGGCTGCGGGAGCTCCGGGCTCCGGCGGCTCGTCGTGCAGCGGTGTCCGGTCTGCTCCGTACAGGTTGCGGCTGCCGGGGATGTCCGGTGGCGTGGTGACCCAGTGGTGGAGCTGCGGTTCCGCGGGGGCTCCGGCGCTCCTCACCGGGTATCCCGCTCCGTACAGCGGGTCATCGCGGCCCCGGTAACCGAGCCCGTCGAAGCTGTCCGGCCGCCTGGAGGCCATGAGGACACCGAGACTGAGGTCCGGTTCACGGATACAGAGGAGTGTTAGACTGCACGCATCCAGGTCCCGGTAAAGTACCGGAGGATCAGTCACCGGAGGAACCGTAACCCTGACGGTTTGACCCGCTGCAAGAAAACAACATCAAGCACTCACCTGCAGCCCGGAAGTACTCCTCCTCACATCCGGCAGACTGTAGCCTGATACTGCCCCCTACTGTCCGTTACTGCCCCTTACTGCCTGTTACTGTCCGTTACTGCCCCCTACTGTCCGTTACTGCCCCTTACTGCCTGTTACTGTCCGTTACTGCCCCCTGCTGTCCGTTACTGCCCCCTACAGCCTGTTACTGCCCCCTACTGTCCGTTACTGCCCCCTACAGCCTGTTACTGTCTGTTACTGCCTGTGACTGCCCCCTACTGTCCGTTACTGCCCCTTACTGCCTGTTACTGTCCGTTACTGCCCCCTACTGCCTGTTACTGCCCCCTACAGCCTGTTACTGCCCCCTGCTGTCCGTTACTGCCCCCTACAGCCTGTTACTGCCCCCTACAGCCTGTTACTGCCCGTTACTGCCCCCTACTGTCCGTTACTGCCCCCTACTGCCTGTTACTGCCCCCTACAGCCTGTTACTGCCCCCTACAGCCTGTTACTGCCCCCTACAGCCTGTTACTGCCCCCTACTACCCCCTACTGTCCGTTACTGCCCCCTGCAGGCCGGAGTGAGATGTGTCCATTTCATCTGATCACTCAGTTATCAGTACAGCTGATCAATAATAATTTAAATAATTTTGTTTCTGAACATTTTACAAACATCACTCATTCTGGTCCATGGCTGGTACCTCTAACTGTACTACAGTAAAGTACAAGTACCTCTAACTGTACTACAGTAAAGTACTAGTACCTCTAACTGTACTACAGTAAAGTATAAGTACCTCTAACTGTACTACAGTAAAGTACAAGTACCTCTAACTGTACTACAGTAAAGTATAAGTACCTCTAACTGTACTACAGTAAAGTATAAGTACCTCTAACTGTACTACAGTAAAGTACAAGTACCTCTAACTGTACTACAGTAAAGTATAAGTACCTCTAACTGTACTACAGTAAAGTACTAGTACCTCTAACTGTACTACAGTAAAGTATAAGTACCTCTAACTGTACTACAGTAAAGTACAAGTACCTCTAACTGTACTACAGTAAAGTATAAGTACCTCTAACTGTACTACAGTAAAGTACTAGTACCTCTAACTGTACTACAGTAAAGTACTAGTACCTCTAACTGTACTACAGTAAAGTACTAGTACCTCAAACTGTACTACAGTAAAGTACTAGTACCTCTAACTGTACTACAGTAAAGTACTAGTACCTCTAACAGTACTACAGTAAAGTACTAGTACCTCTAACTGTACTACAGTAAAGTACAAGTACCTCTAACTGTACTACAGTAAAGTACAAGTACCTCTAACTGTACTACAGTAAAGTACTAGTACCTCTAACTGTACTACAGTAAAGTACTAGTACCTCTAACTGTACTACAGTAAAGTATAAGTACCTCTAACTGTACTACAGTAAAGTACTAGTACCTCTAACTGTACTACAGTAAAGTACCTCTAACTGTACTACAGTAAAGTACTAGTACCTTAAACTGTACTACAGTAAAGTACTAGTACCTCTAACTGTACTACAGTAAAGTACTAGTACCTCTAACTGTACTACAGTAAAGTACTAGTACCTCTAACTGTACTACAGTATAGTACTAGTACCTCTAACTGTACTGCAGTAAAGTACTAGTACCTCTAACTGTACTACAGTAAAGTACTAGTACCTCTAACTGTACTACAGTAAAGTACTAGTACCTCAAACTGTACTACAGTAAAGTACTAGTACCTCTAACTGTACTACAGTAAAGTACAAGTACCTCTAACTGTACTACAGTAAAGTACAAGTACCTCTAACTGTACTACAGTAAAGTACTAGTACCTCTAACTGTACTACAGTAAAGTATAAGTACCTCTAACTATACTACAGTAAAGTACAAGTACCTCTAACTGTACTACAGTAAAGTACTAGTACCTCTAACTGTACTACAGTAAAGTACTAGTACCTCTAACTGTACTACAGTAAAGTACAAGTACCTCTAACAGTACTACAGTAAAGTACTAGTACCTCTAACTGTACTACAGTAAAGTACAAGTACCTCTAACTGTACTACAGTAAAGTACTAGTACCTCTAACTGTACTACAGTAAAGTACTAGTACCTCAAACTGTACTACAGTAAAGTACTAGTACCTCTAACTGTACTACAGTAAAGTACTAGTACCTCTAACTGTACTACAGTAAAGTACTAGTACCTCTAACTGTACTACAGTAAAGTACAAGTACCTCTAACTGTACTACAGTAAAGTACAAGTACCTCTAACTGTACTACAGTAAAGTACTAGTACCTCAAACTGTACTACAGTAAAGTACTAGTACCTCTAACTGTACTACAGTAAAGTACTAGTACCTCAAACTGTACTACAGTAAAGTACTAGTACCTCTAACTGTACTACAGTAAAGTACTAGTACCTCTAACTGTACTACAGTAAAGTACTAGTACCTCTAACTGTACTACAGTAAAGTACTAGTACCTCTAACTGTACTACAGTACAGTACTAGTACCTCTAACTGTACTACAGTAAAGTACTAGTACCTCTAACTGTACTACAGTAAAGTACTAGTACCTCTAACTGTACTACAGTAAAGTACTAGTACCTCAAACTGTACTACAGTAAAGTACTAGTACCTCTAACTGTACTACAGTACAGTACTAGTACCTCTAACTGTACTACAGTACAGTACTAGTACCTCTAACTGTACTACAGTAAAGTACAAGTACCTCTAACTGTACTACAGTAAAGTACTAGTACCTCTAACTGTACTACAGTACAGTACTAGTACCTCTAACTGTACTACAGTAAAGTACAAGTACCTCTAACTGTACTACAGTAAAGTACAAGTACCTCTAACTGTACTACAGTAAAGTATAAGTACCTCTAACTATACTACAGTAAAGTACAAGTACCTCTAACTGTACTACAGTAAAGTACTAGTACCTCTAACTGTACTACAGTAAAGTACTAGTACCTCTAACTGTACTACAGTAAAGTACAAGTACCTCTAACAGTACTACAGTAAAGTACTAGTACCTCTAACTGTACTACAGTAAAGTACAAGTACCTCTAACTGTACTACAGTAAAGTACTAGTACCTCTAACTGTACTACAGTAAAGTACTAGTACCTCTAACTGTACTACAGTAAAGTACTAGTACCTCAAACTGTACTACAGTAAAGTACTAGTACCTCTAACTGTACTACAGTAAAGTACTAGTACCTCTAACTGTACTACAGTAAAGTACAAGTACCTCTAACTGTACTACAGTAAAGTACAAGTACCTCTAACTGTACTACAGTAAAGTACTAGTACCTCTAACTGTACTACAGTAAAGTACTAGTACCTCAAACTGTACTACAGTAAAGTACTAGTACCTCTAACTGTACTACAGTAAAGTACTAGTACCTCTAACTGTACTACAGTAAAGTACTAGTACCTCTAACTGTACTACAGTAAAGTACAAGTACCTCTAACAGTACTAGTACCTCTAACTGTACTACAGTAAAGTACAAGTACCTCAAACTGTACTACAGTACAGTACTAGTACCTCTAACTGTACTACAGTACAGTACTAGTACCTCTAACTGTACTACAGTAAAGTACAAGTACCTCTAACTGTACTACAGTAAAGTACAAGTACCTCTAACTGTACTACAGTAAAGTACTAGTACCTCTAACTGTACTACAGTAAAGTACAAGTACCTCTAACTGTACTACAGTAAAGTACAAGTACCTCAAACTGTACTACAGTACAGTACTAGTACCTCTAACTGTACTACAGTAAAGTACTAGTACCTCTAACTGTACTACAGTACAGTACTAGTACCTCTAACTGTACTACAGTAAAGTACTAGTACCTCTAACTGTACTACAGTAAAGTACAAGTACCTCAAACTGTACTACAGTAAAGTACTAGTACCTCTAACAGTACTACAGTAAAGTACTAGTACCTCTAACTGTACTACAGTAAAGTACTAGTACCTCTAACTGTACTACAGTAAAGTACAAGTACCTCTAACTGTACTACAGTAAAGTACAAGTACCTCTAACTGTACTACAGTAAAGTACAAGTACCTCTAACTGTACTACAGTAAAGTACTAGTACCTCTAACTGTACTACAGTAAAGTACTAGTACCTCTAACTGTACTACAGTAAAGTACAAGTACCTCTAACTGTACTACAGTAAAGTACTAGTACCTCAAACTGTACTACAGTAAAGTACTAGTACCTCTAACTGTACTACAGTAAAGTACTAGTACCTCAAACTGTACTACAGTAAAGTACTAGTACCTCTAACTGTACTACAGTACAGTACTAGTACCTCTAACTGTACTACAGTAAAGTACTAGTACCTCTAACTGTACTACAGTAAAGTACAAGTACCTCAAACTGTACTACAGTAAAGTACTAGTACCTCTAACAGTACTACAGTAAAGTACTAGTACCTCTAACTGTACTACAGTAAAGTACAAGTACCTCTAACTGTACTACGGTAAAGTACAAGTACCTCTAACTGTACTACAGTAAAGTACTAGTACCTCTAACTGTACTACAGTAAAGTACTAGTACCTCTAACTGTACTACAGTAAAGTACAAGTACCTCAAACTGTACTACAGTAAAGTACTAGTACCTCTAACAGTACTACAGTAAAGTACTAGTACCTCTAACTGTACTACAGTAAAGTACTAGTACCTCTAACTGTACTACAGTAAAGTACTAGTACCTCTAACTGTACTACAGTAAAGTACTAGTACCTCTAACTGTACTACAGTAAAGTACTAGTACCTCTAACTGTACTACAGTAAAGTACAAGTACCTCTAACTGTACTACAGTAAAGTACTAGTACCTCTAACTGTACTACAGTAAAGTACTAGTACCTCAAACTGTACTACAGTAAAGTACTAGTACCTCTAACTGTACTACAGTAAAGTACTAGTACCTCTAACTGTACTACAGTAAAGTACTAGTACCTCTAACTGTACTACAGTAAAGTACTAGTACCTCTAACTGTACTACAGTACAGTACTAGTACCTCTAACTGTACTACAGTAAAGTACTAGTACCTCTAACTGTACTACAGTAAAGTACTAGTACCTCTAACTGTACTACAGTAAAGTACTAGTACCTCAAACTGTACTACAGTAAAGTACTAGTACCTCTAACTGTACTACAGTACAGTACTAGTACCTCTAACTGTACTACAGTACAGTACTAGTACCTCTAACTGTACTACAGTAAAGTACAAGTACCTCTAACTGTACTACAGTAAAGTACTAGTACCTCTAACTGTACTACAGTACAGTACTAGTACCTCTAACTGTACTACAGTAAAGTACAAGTACCTCTAACTGTACTACAGTAAAGTACAAGTACCTCTAACTGTACTACAGTAAAGTACTAGTACCTCTAACTGTACTACAGTACAGTACTAGTACCTCTAACTGTACTACAGTAAAGTACAAGTACCTCTAACTGTACTACAGTAAAGTACTAGTACCTCTAACTGTACTACAGTAAAGTACAAGTACCTCTAACTGTACTACAGTAAAGTACAAGTACCTCTAACTGTACTACAGTAAAGTACTAGTACCTCTAACTATACTACAGTAAAGTACAAGTACCTCTAACTGTACTACAGTAAAGTACTAGTACCTCTAACTGTACTACAGTAAAGTACTAGTACCTCTAACTGTACTACAGTAAAGTACTAGTACCTCAAACTGTACTACAGTAAAGTACTAGTACCTCTAACTGTACTACAGTAAAGTACTAGTACCTCTAACTGTACTACAGTAAAGTACAAGTACCTCTAACTGTACTACAGTAAAGTACAAGTACCTCTAACTGTACTACAGTAAAGTACTAGTACCTCTAACTGTACTACAGTAAAGTACTAGTACCTCAAACTGTACTACAGTAAAGTACTAGTACCTCTAACTGTACTACAGTAAAGTACTAGTACCTCTAACTGTACTACAGTAAAGTACTAGTACCTCTAACTGTACTACAGTAAAGTACAAGTACCTCTAACAGTACTAGTACCTCTAACTGTACTACAGTAAAGTACAAGTACCTCTAACTGTACTACAGTACAGTACTAGTACCTCTAACTGTACTACAGTACAGTACTAGTACCTCTAACTGTACTACAGTAAAGTACAAGTACCTCTAACTGTACTACAGTAAAGTACAAGTACCTCTAACTGTACTACAGTAAAGTACTAGTACCTCTAACTGTACTACAGTAAAGTACAAGTACCTCTAACTGTACTACAGTAAAGTACAAGTACCTCAAACTGTACTACAGTACAGTACTAGTACCTCTAACTGTACTACAGTAAAGTACTAGTACCTCTAACTGTACTACAGTACAGTACTAGTACCTCTAACTGTACTACAGTAAAGTACTAGTACCTCTAACTGTACTACAGTAAAGTACAAGTACCTCAAACTGTACTACAGTAAAGTACTAGTACCTCTAACAGTACTACAGTAAAGTACTAGTACCTCTAACTGTACTACAGTAAAGTACTAGTACCTCTAACTGTACTACAGTAAAGTACAAGTACCTCTAACTGTACTACAGTAAAGTACAAGTACCTCTAACTGTACTACAGTAAAGTACTAGTACCTCTAACTGTACTACAGTAAAGTACTAGTACCTCTAACTGTACTACAGTAAAGTACTAGTACCTCTAACTGTACTACAGTAAAGTACTAGTACCTCTAACTGTACTACAGTAAAATACTAGTACCTCAAACTGTACTACAGTAAAGTACTAGTACCTCTAACTGTACTACAGTAAAGTACTAGTACCTCAAACTGTACTACAGTAAAGTACTAGTACCTCTAACTGTACTACAGTAAAGTACTAGTACCTCAAACTGTACTACAGTAAAGTACTAGTACCTCTAACTGTACTACAGTAAAGTACTAGTACCTCAAACTGTACTACAGTAAAGTACTAGTACCTCTAACTGTACTACAGTACAGTACTAGTACCTCTAACTGTACTACAGTAAAGTACTAGTACCTCTAACTGTACTACAGTAAAGTACAAGTACCTCAAACTGTACTACAGTAAAGTACTAGTACCTCTAACAGTACTACAGTAAAGTACTAGTACCTCTAACTGTACTACAGTAAAGTACAAGTACCTCTAACTGTACTACGGTAAAGTACAAGTACCTCTAACTGTACTACAGTAAAGTACTAGTACCTCTAACTGTACTACAGTAAAGTACTAGTACCTCTAACTGTACTACAGTAAAGTACAAGTACCTCAAACTGTACTACAGTAAAGTACTAGTACCTCTAACAGTACTACAGTAAAGTACTAGTACCTCTAACTGTACTACAGTAAAGTACTAGTACCTCTAACTGTACTACAGTAAAGTACTAGTACCTCTAACTGTACTACAGTAAAGATATTTATAGTTTATTTCTTCTTTCAGACAAACTGACGAGGAGTTTCTTGATAAACTTTATTGTTTCCAGCATCGTTGACAACAATTAAAACATTTGACACTTTAATACTCTGATAAAATATTTTCCTTCACACAGTTTTAATCATAACGTTTTTATTTTCTACCAACATCAACATGAAGAGTCTGTTGAACTCGACTGCAGCTTCCACCGGCTCTGCAGTAACACGTGATCTGTTCCTGCTCACCTGATTGGTCCAGAAAGTGCGAAAATATACCAGAAAAGACCCCAAAAAAAAAATCACATTTAAAGTCATTTCATCCAGAACAGAGCAGTCAGGATCAGTTCCCTTTGTTCCTGTTTCCTGTTTCTGGTGGAAATGAGCTTCATCTAACCCGTACATACTGTCCAGGGTCTAATGTCATCCTCCTTTTATTTATTTTACATTTGAGAGAAACAAAAAACACCTTAAAAACTTTTCTTTTAGCCAGAAATTGGATGAATTATCCTCACGTGACTCAGAATATACAAAAAGGAAATATTTCAATTCTCTAAAAATGTTTTAGTGCAGCTGTTGAATGTTTGACAACAAAAAGCCTCAAAAGTAAAGTTTCCTCTCTGCTCTGAACGTTGAGGATGAATCACTAATCGATGATGATTAGAGGATGAATCACTAATCGATGATGATTAGAGGATGAATCACTAATCGATGATGATTAGAGGATGAATCACTAATCGATGATGATTAGAGGATGAATCACTAATCGATGATGATTAGAGGATGAATCACTAATCGATGATGATTAGAGGATGAATCACTAATCGATGATGATTAGAGGATGAATCACTAATCGATGATGATTAGAGGATGAATCACTAATCGATGATGATTAGAGGATGAATCACTAATCGATGATGATTAGAGGCTGAACAGCATGTTGATGGTTCAAGTTAAAGGTTTTTTTAAAGTTGATCTAAAAGTGAATCACTGGCCTCCAGTCAGCAGCAGCACGTTCAGCCTCGTTAAGGCAGCAGGTGTCTCGTTAAGGACGACGGTGGAGCCCGACACGAATTGATCGCAAAATTTAACAAAAAAACCCCAAAAAACAAAAAAAAGGTGTAAAAAAAAAAGTCCAGAAACGCTTCGTATAGAAGAAGATTATTAACAACGCGTCTCATTGTTAATAATCTTCTTTACCACGCGTGATTCTGGAGCTTTGAATTTATCTCAAAATATGTCGGCAGGTGTACGATGTTTTTAATTTCAAAATAAAAGTGGGGAAATAATCACAAAACAAAAACATAATGTAAACCTTTACTAAAGGATCTGAGCTCTGATTGGCTACTGTGAACGATGATGTAATAAAGGATAAAAATGTAAGCTGGTTTCACGTTAACTGTATTTTAGTTTCAAAAAAAGACAAAAAAAAGATATATTTTATATTTTCAGTTAAATCTAAAAAAAAAGTTAATAAAACATCTATTCGCTAATAAATTATACTGTCTAAATTCTGATTGGTTGCTCCTCTTGAACCGCTAGCGATGCTAACTACAATAATACGTGTATGTAAGCTACATATAGCGCTAACCTTCCAGTTGTCATGGCACTAACGAGGAAAAAAAATAAAATAAAAAGACAGAACGAGGTGATTCGGCCAATCAGACGTCTCAAGTGGTCGAGCTGTGATTGGTCGGCTCGTCCAGCTGTAGAAGTTTCCCCGCCTCCCAAAAAAAAGAAAAAAAAAAGATGTTTGTGTTAGAAAACAACGAGTGCGATTAGTCGTTTCCTGGCTAACTACAGTCGTTAGTGTACGAGGCGTTACCATGGTTACCGAGTAACAGCTGTTCGTAGTTTAGTGTCTCCAGCGCCGTTATGTTAGAACGTCAGCTAGCGTTCATCGATTGTGATCAGCAATAATCGAACCTCACCACAGGAAAGCTAACTAGCACACGAGCTAACAGGCTAATGGCAGTGCTCCGTGATGTCGACGACCACGGCCTTCCGCCAGCTGAACAGGAAGTAGCCCATGCCGGCGCCGGCTGCCACGGCGATGCAGAGGTAGCCGTTGTAGGTCATGAAGACGAGCATCAGGAAGTAGCTGACGACCACCTGAAAGACGTGCAGCAGGGTCTGCAGGAAGTGGGCGGGGCTTAGCATCCGCTGCCTGAGAGGAGAAGAGCAAGTTAGCATGACTGTTAGCATCAACTGTATTCTGATTAGCAGTGTTAAGATTAGCAATAAAGATAATGATAAACTGCTGATAGCATCACTAATAATAAAAATAAGAACCCTTCATAATAACCTGGCTAGTGGTGAGTTACTGTTAGCTTTTAGGTAGCAGTGGTGATTTTGATTGACAGGTGACACTTGGTAGGGGGCGGGGCTTCAGAGGCTGATTTTTACACAACTTTGAAGCCTAATTTCAGATATTTGACAATTTTTTAAATCATTCACATTTGGCAGGTTGGTTAACAACACACCTTTCTGTGGTATGTCAAACTCAGACGATGTAATAAACAAACTTATCACTGTTAGCAGCTAATGTTACTCTATATATACTGTTACTGTTAGCTATCACTGTTAGCATTTGTGGTAGATTGTTTATTACATTTATGATCTTCAGTTAGATTAATGGATGTAGCATTAGCAGCAGTTTAAATATGTATTGTTAGCAGCAGCATTGTTTATTAGCGTTAATGTTAATAACGATATTTAATCACAGTTAGCATCTAGTTTTTCACATTAGCATGTTAGCTTATACCAAATCCAGGAAAGTTTAATACACTTAGCATTGTTAGCATTGTTAGCATCATTAGTTGCTCTGGACCTCCACACAGAAGAGCTCTGTACCCAGTTACTGAGAGTCCACCAGGGCTGGACAATACCTCTGTAGACTCTCTAACTACCTCTGTAGACTCTGTAACTACCTCTGTAGACTCTAACTACCTCTGTAGACTCTCTAACTACCTCTGTAGACTCTATAACTACCTCTGTAGACTCTGTGACTACCTCTGTAGACTCTATAACTACCTCTGTAGACTCTAACTACCTCTGTAGACTCTAACTACCTCTGTAGACTCTGTAACTACCCCTGTAGACTCTCTAACTACCTCTGTAGACTCTATAACTACCTCTGTAGACTCTGTAACTACCTCTGTAGACTCTCTAACTACCTCTGTAGACTCTGTAACTACCTCTGTAGACTCTGTAACTACCTCTGTAGACTCTAACTACCTCTGTAGACTCTATAACTACCTCTGTAGACTCTGTAACTACCTCTGTAGACTCTCTAACTACCTCTGTAGACTCTAACTACCTCTGTAGACTCTGTAACTACCTCTGTAGACTCTGTAACTACCTCTGTAGACTCTAACTACCTCTGTAGACTCTGTAACTACCTCTGTAGACTCTGTAACTACCTCTGTAGACTCTGTAACTACCTCTGTAGACTCTCTAACTACCTCTGTAGACTAACTACCTCTGTAGACTCTAACTACCTCTGTAGACTCTCTAACTACCTCTGTAGACTCTAACTACCTCTGTAGACTCTATAACTACCTCTGTAGACTCTGTAACTACCTCTGTAGACTCTATAACTACCTCTGTAGACTCTATAACTACCTCTGTAGACTCTGTAACTACCTCTGTAGACTCTATAACTACCTCTGTAGACTCTGTAACTACCTCTGTAGACTCTGTAACTACCTCTGTAGACTCTAACTACCTCTGTAGACTCTGTAACTACCTCTGTAGACTCTGTAACTACCTCTGTAGACTCTGTAACTACCTCTGTAGACTCTAACTACCTCTGTAGACTCTCTAACTACCTCTGTAGACTCTGTAACTACCTCTGTAGACTCTGTAACTACCTCTGTAGACTCTATAACTACCTCTGTAGACTCTGTAACTACCTCTGTAGACTCTGTAACTACCTCTGTAGACTCTAACTACCTCTGTAGACTCTCTAACTACCTCTGTAGACTCTATAACTACCTCTGGAGACTCTAACTACCTCTGTAGACTCTATAACTACCTCTGTAGACTCTATAACTACCTCTGTAGACTCTCTAACTACCTCTGTAGACTCTAACTACCTCTGTAGACTCTAACTACCTCTGTAGACTCTAACTACCTCTGTAGACTCTCTAACTACCTCTGTAGACTCTCTAACTACCTCTGTAGACTCTCTAACTACCTCTGTAGACTCTATAACTACCTCTGTAGACTCTCTAACTACCTCTGTAGACTCTAACTACCTCTGTAGACTCTAACTACCTCTGTAGACTCTAACTACCTCTGTAGACTCTCTAACTACCTCTGTAGACTCTAACTACCTCTGTAGACTCTGTAACTACCTCTGTAGACTCTAACTACCTCTGTAGACTCTGTAACTACCTCTGTAGACTCTAACTACCTCTGTAGACTCTATAACTACCTCTGTAGACTCTATAACTACCTCTGTAGACTCTCTAACTACCTCTGTAGACTCTAACTACCTCTGTAGACTCTCTAACTACCTCTGTAGACTCTCTAACTACCTCTGTAGACTCTAACTACCTCTGTAGACTCTATAACTACCTCTGTAGACTATATAACTACCTCTGTAGACTCTCTAACTACCTCTGTAGACTCTAACTACCTCTGTAGACTCTATAACTACCTCTGTAGACTCTCTAACTACCTCTGTAGACTCTATAACTACCTCTGTAGACTCTAACTACCTCTGTAGACTCTATAACTACCTCTGTAGACTCTCTAACTACCTCTGTAGACTCTAACTACCTCTGTAGACTCTGTAACTACCTCTGTAGACTCTGTAACTACCTCTGTAGACTCTGTAACTACCTCTGTAGACTCTAACTACCTCTGTAGACTCTAACTACCTCTGTAGACTCTGTAACTACCTCTGTAGACTCTATAACTACCTCTGTAGACTCTCTAACTACCTCTGTAGACTCTAACTACCTCTGTAGACTCTCTAACTACCTCTGTAGACTCTGTAACTACCTCTGTAGACTCTAACTACCTCTGTAGACTCTCTAACTACCTCTGTAGACTCTCTAACTACCTCTGTAGACTCTGTAACTACCTCTGTAGACTCTAACTACCTCTGTAGACTCTCTAACTACCTCTGTAGACTCTGTAACTACCTCTGTAGACTCTGTAACTACCTCTGTAGACTGTAACTACCTCTGTAGACTCTCTAACTACCTCTGTAGACTCTAACTACCTCTGTAGACTCTAACTACCTCTGTAGACTCTCTAACTACCTCTGTAGACTCTGTGATTACTCGATATACCGCCCAGCCCTACTGACTGCTGCTGCTTCAGAGAGGCTGAGACGCAGAAAGACCCAGAACCAGAACCAGAACCAGAACCAGAACTAAGACTCTGAGTTACCTGAGAGAGGGTCCTGAGAGGCGGGACTTAAGTGCAACAGGAGTCTCCGCCTCCTCCAAACCCTGACTGTCAGTCATTAAACTGATGGCGAACACATGACATGTATGATCACATGACTGATGATCACATCACTGATGACCACATGACTGATGACCACATGACTGATGACCACATGACTGATGATCACATGACTGATGATCACATGACTGATGACCACATGACTGATGAGAACCTACCCGACCGTCTTGTGTGTCTCCATCAGCACCGTCCCATCAGCCCCGGGCACCGGCATCGAGTTGTAGCGCACGTTGACCTGACTGCGTCGCAGCAGCGCCTCGCGGCCGATCTTCATCCCCTCGTACAGGATGGCCAATAGGAAGACACCTATACACGCCCCCACCATCTCTGATTGGACAAGAGGAGGAAAGAGGGAGGGGTTAAATACTGAAATCTATAAAAAAGTTAAATATATATAAATGTATTGAATATGAATGTAAAGTGACCTCCGGGGGAGTTGATGAGCAGTCCGGTGAACAGCAGCTCCACGTTACTGTATCCGAAGTAAAAGCTCATCGCCTAGGCAACGACAGCAGTAGCATGTTAGCTCTTTTCTGTAAGCGGCTGCTCGAAGTTATGATGCTACATGCTAATGCTAAAGCTACGTTACCATCCCGCCGTGTCCGCCACACTTCCCATCAAGCACTGCGTCACTGGCCCCGCCTCCGTGGACATGGCCGCCGCCGCTGGGCGGAGCCATGGTGGCGTGATGGTGGTGGCTGTGGTCCATCTCCATGGCGCTGTGGTTCATGGCTGCCGGGCAACAGCCAATCAGAGAGAGGGAGACGGCACAACCAATCAGAGCAGTTAGACAGAGTTTCTCTCTATCGCACATTAAAAACAAACAGAGCTTCAAACACAAGATGAAAGTCAGTGAACTATAAACACAAAACTACACAATAAGAGTCAGGATGTGGAGCTCAGAGGGGAGTCTGACGGTAAAACTGTTCCACGGGTCGACTCTGTCCCCTCTGACTGGACCGAGACTCTGTCCCCTCTGACTGGACTGTGTCTCTGTCCCCTCTGACTGGACCGTGACTCTGTCCCCTCTGACTGGACCGTGACTCTGTCCCCTCTGACTGGACCGAGACTCTGTCCTCTCTGACTGGACCGTGACTCTGTCCCCTCTGACTGGACCGTGACTCTGTCCTCCCTGACTGGACCATGACTCTGTCCTCTCTGACTGGACCATGACTCTGTCCCCTCTGACTGGACCGTGTCTCTGTCCTCTCTGACTGGACCATGACTCTGTCCTCTCTGACTGGACCGTGTCTCTGTCCTCTCTGACTGGACCGTGTCTCTGTCCCCTCTGACTGGACCGTGTCTCTGTCCCCTCTGACTGGACCGTGTCTCTGTCCCCTCTGACTGGACCGTGTCTCTGTCCCCTCTGACTGGACCGTGTCTCTGTCCCCTCTGACTGGACCGTGTCTCTGGACCGTGTCTCTGTCCTCTCTGACTGGACCGTGACTCTGTCCTCTCTGACTGGACCGTGACTCTGTCCCCTCTGACTGGACCGTGACTCTGTCCCCTCTGACTGGACCGTGTCTCTGTCCCCACTGACTGGACCGTGTCCTCTCTGACTGCACCGTGACTCTGTCCCCTCTGACTGGACCGTGACTCTGTCCCCTCTGACTGCACCGTGTCTCTGTCCCCTCTGACTGGACTGTGTCTCTGTCCCCTCTGACTGGACAGAGACTCTGTCCCCTCTGACTGGACCGTGTCCTCTCTGACTGGACCGTGTCTCTGTCCTCTCTGACTGGACCGTGACTCTGTCCCCTCAGACTGGACCGTGAATCTGTCCCCTCTGACTGGACCGTGACTCTGTCCTCTTTGACTGGACCGTGACTCTGTCCCCTCTGACTGGACCGTGACCCTGTCCTCTTTGACTGGACCGTGACTCTGTCCCCTCTGACTGGACCGTGTCTCTGTCCCCTCTGACTGGACCATGTCTCTGTCCTCTCTGACTGGACCGTGACTCTGTCCTCTCTGACTGGACCGTGTCTCTGTCCTCTCTGACTGGACCGAGACTCTGTCCTCTCTGACTGGACCGTGACTCTGTCCCCTCTGACTGGACCGTGTCTCTGTCCTCTCTGACTGGACCTTGTCTCTGTCCTCTCTGACTGGACCGTGTCTCTGTCCCCTCTGACTGGACCGTGTCTCTGTCCCCTCTGACTGGACCGTGTCTCTGTCCTCTCTGACTGGACCATGTCTCTGTCCTCTCTGACTGGACCGTGTCTCTGTCCTCTCTGACTGGACCGTGACTCTGTCCCCTCTGACTGGACCGTGTCTCTGTCCTCTCTGACTGGACCGTGTCTCTGTCCTCTCTGACTGGACCGTGTCTCTGTCCTCTCTGACTGGACCGTGTCTCTGTCCTCTCTGACTGGACCGTGTCTCTGTCCTCTCTGACTGGACCGTGACTCTGTCCCCTCTGACTGGACCGTGTCTCTGTCCTCTCTGACTGGACCGTGTCTCTGTCCTCTCTGACTGGACCGTGTCTCTGTCCTCTCTGACTGGACCGTGACTCTGTCCCCTCTGACTGGACCGTGTCTCTGTCCTCTCTGACTGGACCGTGTCTCTGACCTCTCTGACTGGACCGTGTCTCTGTCCTCTCTGACTGGACCGTGTCCTCTCTGACTGGACCGTGTCCTCTCTGACTGGACCGTGTCTCTGTCCTCTCTGACTGGACCGTGACTCTGTCCCCTCTGACTGGACCGTGACTCTGTCCCCTCTGACTGGACCGTGACTCTGTCCCCTCTGACTGGACCGTGACTCTGTCCCCTCTGACTGGACCGTGACTCTGTCCCCTCTGACTGGACCGTGTCTCTGTCCCCTCTGACTGGACCGTGACTCTGTCCCCTCTGACTGGACCATGTCTCTGTCCTCTCTGACTGGACCGTGTCTCTGTCCCCTCTGACTGGACCGTGACTCTGTCCCCTCTGACTGGACCATGTCTCTGTCCCCTCTGACTGGACCGTGACTCTGTCCTCTCTGACTGGACCGTGTCTCTGTCCTCTCTGACTGGACCGTGTCCTCTCTGACTGGACCGTGTCTCTGTCCTCTCTGACTGGACCGTGACCCTGTCCTCTCTGACTGGACCGTGACTCTGTCCCCTCTGACTGGACCGTGTCTCTGTCCCCTCTGACTGGACCATGTCTCTGTCCTCTCTGACTGGACCGTGACTCTGTCCTCTCTGACTGGACCGTGTCTCTGTCCTCTCTGACTGGACCGAGACTCTGTCCTCTCTGACTGGACCGTGACTCTGTCCTCTCTGACTGGACCGTGACTCTGTCCTCTCTGACTGGACCGTGACTCTGTCCTCTCTGACTGGACCGTGACTCTGTCCCCTCTGACTGGACCGTGTCTCTGTCCTCTCTGACTGGACCGTGTCTCTGTCCCCTCTGACTGGACCGTGTCTCTGGACCGTGTCTCTGTCCTCTCTGACTGGACCGTGACTCTGTCCCCTCTGACTGGACCGTGACTCTGTCCCCTCTGACTGGACCGTGTCTCTGTCCCCTCTGACTGGACCGTGACTCTGTCCCCTCTGACTGGACCATGTCTCTGTCCCCTCTGACTGGACCGTGTCTCTGTCCCCTCTGACTGGACCGTGTCTCTGTCCCCTCTGACTGGACCGTGACTCTGTCCCCTCTGACTGGACCGTGACTCTGTCCTCTTTGACTGGACCGTGACTCTGTCCCCTCTGACTGGACCGTGACTCTGTCCCCTCTGACTGGACCGTGACTCTGTCCCCTCTGACTGGACCATGTCTCTGTCCCCTCTGACTGGACCGTGACTCTGTCCTCTCTGACTGGACCGAGTCTCTGTCCTCTCTGACTGGACCGTGTCCTCTCTGACTGGACCGTGTCTCTGTCCCCTCTGACTGGACCGTGACTCTGTCCCCTCTGACTGGACCGTGACCCTGTCCTCTCTGACTGGACCGTGACCCTGTCCTCTCTGACTGGACCGTGACTCTGTCCCCTCTGACTGGACCGTGTCTCTGTCCTCTTTGACTGGACCGTGACTCTGTCCCCTCTGACTGGACCGTGACTCTGTCCCCTCTGACTGGACCGTGACTCTGTCCCCTCTGACTGGACCGAGACTCTGTCCCCTCTGACTGGACCGTGTCTCTGTCCTCTCTGACTGGACCTTGTCTCTGTCCCCTCTGACTGGACCGTGTCTCTGTCCTCTCTGACTGGACCGTGACTCTGTCCCCTCTGACTGGACCGTGTCTCTGTCCCCTCTGACTGGACCGTGACTCTGTCCTCTCTGACTGGACCGTGTCTCTGTCCTCTCTGACTGGACCGTGTCTCTGTCCTCTCTGACTGGACCGTGTCTCTGTCCCCTCTGACTGGACCTTGTCTCTGTCCCCTCTGACTGGACCGTGTCTCTGTCCTCTCTGACTGGACCGTGACTCTGTCCCCTCTGACTGGACCGTGTCTCTGTCCCCTCTGACTGGACCGTGACTCTGTCCTCTCTGACTGGACCGTGTCTCTGTCCTCTCTGACTGGACCGTGTCTCTGTCCTCTCTGACTGGACCGTGTCTCTGTCCCCTCTGACTGGACCGTGTCTCTGTCCCCTCTGATTGGACCTGACAGGAAGCCGGTATAGAGAGTCAAATCCAGAACTATAATAATCCAGATGGAAACAGGCCCGATCTGTTCTCAGCTCTCGTCCCAAAATACGATGATTTCACATCTTTAAACTGTTTTCTAAACACGTTTTTGAGGTTTAGGGTAAAAAAAAAAAAAATCTTTCAAGTTAAATTAGAGCTTCCATTATTGATTAATGTGTTGATCGATCAGTTTGGTCCATAAGATGATGAAGAATATTGATCTGTGATTCTAAAAGTCGCTCAAACACTCACATTAACGACGAGGAGCTGCAGACTCACCTGATTGATTATCTACAGCTGATCAGCTCAGATAGACGTTATCAATACGCTCCTATTGATCTCTGATCGGCAGCGATCAATACGCTCCTATTGATCTCTGATCGGCAGCGATCAGCGTCCGACTCGTTCGACCCGTCCAATCACACTGAGGCTGACTCCACCTCAGCCTCACATTACAGCCGTAACCATGGTAACGGCCTGACTCCACCTCAGCCTAACATCACAGCCGTAACCACGGTAACGGCCTGACATCCATCACCGACCAGACGCCCCGCTGTAATCTGATTGGCTCTCAGGCCCCGGGGCTATGGGAGGCAGGGAACCAATCAGAGCGCAGCACGGTGGCGTCTGCCATCAGCCAATTAGATCACAGCTGATTAACGAGATCTGGAAGGGTCAGGCGTCGCCGGCGGCAACGGCTGTTTCCTGTTAAGTGTGTTTGGTGATGTCAGCGTCGCCGCGGTGACTGAACGTCTTTGGCAGTTAACGTGTTAGCTTGTTAGCATGTTCTGATGATGTCACCAACATGAAAAACTAATCAATACATTGATCAATAATGGAAATAATGTTTAATTATATTAAATTATGTAACTAATAAAGCAGAGACAGATCAATAAATGAAAATGATTGATTATGACTACGGTTCCCATCATTGTTTCAAATGTTTTCATCCAAAATATTAGCTGATAATTAAAAATAAAGAGTCGAGCTCCGCTGACTAATTATCACATCTCAGTTTTCTGTAACAATATTTTAAATGTTAAAATAAATGAAATGATAATTAAGCTGTATGAATATTTATAACCTCACTGTAAACGTTCATGTTGGTGTTTCTGAGCGTTTGTCAAACCTTCAGTTTATTTAACATCGTTGCTTTTTAGGATATTAATATCCTGCACGTTCATATCTACATAAACATAACGATATATGGTTCCTACTCTCTGATGACTCTCCAATCAATCATCAATCATCTGTGATTAAAGCTCCACACTGAGAACTATAACTATAGCTGCAGGAGATGGAGGAGTTAACACCGAGCGATGTCGTTGGATCAGCCAATCAGAATCCTTGTTTATGTGTTAATGATAAAGCAGCTGTTATTATATATATATATATATATCTGTTTACAGGCCATTATCTCATACTATTGATCTATTGATTGATTGGTTGTGAGAATGATCTGCAGGTGAGACACGTGATGATTGGTTATTGATCTTTAACCTGTTCACACCTGCTGCTCAACGTCTTATCGTCCAATCAGAGAGCAGGAACACGACCCTGACCTTTGACCTGTACGAGACACGTCTTCACCGTGTGTCCCCGTTCACCTGTGATGACATCACGTGGTGACATCACGTGATGACATCACGTGGTGACATCACGTGTCTCACCTGCAGCTGTCTGCAGATCATTCTCTCGATCAATCAATCAATCGTTAAACTGATCGATTTTTATTGAAGCTCTGATCAATATCGTTTAATAATAATAATTATTGATTATTAATCAGTGAGGAGATCAAATATAGGATCAATAACATGTTTACAGTGAATCAGAATATAAAATATAAATGTGATTAAACAGGAAACATTTCATTGTTGTGATTCTGCTGTATAAATAAATATAGATAGATTGATAGATGATAGATTGATAGATTGATTGATAGATAGATAGATTGATGGATAGATAGATAGATTGATTGATAGATAGATAGATTGATTGATTGATTGATTGATTGATAGATGGATAGATTGATTGATAGATTGATTGATTGGCAGCCTTACAGCAGCCTCTTTGTTATGAGCCGGTTTTTTGTTATTTAATTCATGAGGAAGTGAACATTTTCCCACGAGCCTTACCAGACTTCACTCTGCGCGTGCATTACTCGCACTCACGTGCACGCGACTGACTTTAACCCCACACCTGCAGCGCACATCCGCGTGCACATCGGCGTGCGTTGCGTGCACAAACATCTCCCTCTGAACCAGATCACCTTCATGCTGCAGGAGATTAACGGGCCGGTTACCGGGAGTCAGAACCCTGCACGTGGTTTCTATACGAGCCGAATTTACTACCGGAGCCGGTCCGAGCTGAGAGTCACAGGTTCGATCCCCACACAGCCGGAAACCAGCGGCGGGAACAAAACCTTAAATCATCACATTTACCGCTGAAGTTTGGTGTGTGTGTGACCTCTGCTGCTTTTAGCTCTTTCTGCCACACACACACACACACACACACACACACACACACACACACACACACACACACACACACACACTATAACACGCACACACTATAACACACACACACACTATAATACACACACTATAACACACACACACACACACACACACACACACACACACTATAATACACACACTATAACACACACACACACACACACACACACTATAATACACACACACTATAACACACACACACACACTATAATACACACACTCTATAACACACACACACACACACTATAACACACACACACACACTATAATACACACTATAACACACACGTTCCCAGTGGAGAAAATGTAAAAAAAAAAACAACTAAAAAACAACCTTAAAGTGCAACACACACACACACACACACACACACACACACACACACACACACACACACACACACGCAGTGACACAGACACTATCACACAAACACACACACACAGTAACACTAAAACACACACAGTAACACTAACACACACTCAGTAACACTAACACACACACACAGTAACGCTAACACGCTAACACACAAACACACAAACACACAAACACACACACACACAGACACTAAAACACACACACAGTAACACACACACACACACAGTAACACTAACACACACTCAGTAACACTAACACACACGCACACTCACTAACACACACACAGTAACAGTAACACTAACACACACACACAGTAACAGTAACACACAGTAACAGTAACACTAACACACACACTCACTAACACACACACAGTAACAGTAACAGTAACACTAACACGCACACTCACACACGCACACTCACCTCTTTTTCTTCTTTTCGGGTCAAACTAAAATAAATCCGGAGAAGAAGAAGCTGTCTCCTCACCGCCGTCTGCTGCCCGCAACTTCCGCGTCCTGCGTCATGACGTCTTTACGCAGCACGAAGGGGCGGGGCTTACAGTGAGATGTCAGAGTCAGCCAATCAGGAGGCGAGGCGGGGGCGGGGCTTAGTGGAGCCACGTACACAGTCAGCTGATGAGCGCGTGCAAAGGTTTTTTGTTGTTTTTTTTAATTGAAAAATAGAAAATAGAAAATACTAAATACAAGCAGAATAAACATGAAATAACAAACATGATTCCATCAGAGCTGAGCAGGGCTCCATGTAAACACTCAATCATAAAATATAACAACAACAGGAACATAAACTACAGTTAGAGCTCATAAACATCCACAGAGCAGCTTTCACAAGTTTTAATAAAACTAAATAAATGTTAAATGTGGAGTTTATGAGAATTTACATTTGGCAAATAAAACAAAGTTATTTATATTATATTCAAGCTTTCTGTGCATTATGAAACTGTTGTAGGTCACATTCATATTATTATAGGATACACTATATTATATATATTATATATTATATATATATAATTTATAATATATATTATAATTAATATATAATATATATTACAAGAAAACATGAAAAACATGGTGTTCAGGTGTTTGTGTTTTAATAAAGCACATCATTACTGTTACATTTAAGTCTTAAACATTCACCACATGATAAATGTAGTTTATAGTTTCCTTCCTGCTTTAGTGAGACTGGATCTCATTGTTTCATTTTTCCTCTAAAACAGAAAGTTGATCTATAAACATTAAAGTCCATTAATCAAACCAATCAAACTGTTTATAATTAGTTTCCTATAATAAACAACTTGCTGCTGAAATGTCAGTTTATTAAAATCACATATTAATAAAACTAACAGTGTTTATACTGAATAACGTTTTAATCTCTTTATCAGCTGATCAATCAAATTCAATTGATACTTAAAATCTTTAAACCTTGTTAAAGGATCTACTTTAAACCAGTTCAACCAATCAGATTGTTCAGATTGATCAGATTGATCAGATTGATCTGATTGGTTGAAATGTTTTCAGCTTTGAAACTAAATGATGTTTTTCAGTGACGATCTTTAAATTTACATTAGTTGAAATAAATCAGTGAATTCTGCTGAGATCAATCACATGATTATTGATCAGTCTGAGATCAATCACATGATTATTGATCAGTCTGAGATCAATCACATGATTATTGATCAGTCTGAGATCAATCACATGATTATTGATCAGTCTGAGATCAATCACATGATTATTGATCAGTCTGAGATCAATCACATGATTATTGATCAGTCTGAGATCAATCACATGATTATTGATCAGTCTGAGATCAATCACATGATTATTGATCAGAGGAGGATTGATGATTCATATTTGAATGAAACTACAATTAAATCAGAGTCTGATTAAACTACCAATCAGGGGGGGGCCTGCAGCACAGGTAGTTACCATGGTAACCGAGCCAGAGTCTCTGGTGTTATTTATATTATTTAATGGAGACGAATAATTGTAAATCAGGAAGTAAACAGAGATCAACACAATAAAACAGTGAAGTCAGACATGTTGAATATTAATCCTCTAACAGCAGCTGCAGCTTTACTTTGTTTCAAGTTTTAAACCTTCAAACAGACTTCCTGTCCCCCCCCAGCAGCTTCCTGTCCCCCCCAGCAGCTTCCTGTCCCCCCCCAGCAGCTTCCTGTCCCCCCCCAGCAGCTTCCTGTCCCCCCCCAGCAGCTTCCTGTCCCCCCCAGCAGCTTCCTGTCCCCCCCAGCAGCTTCCTGTCCCCCCCAGCAGCTTCCTGCAGGACATCAGGGACTTCCTGTTAAAGACCTTCAAGGAACCATGTGACCCCCCCCCCCCCACTGTGCAGGTAACCATAGCAACAACACTGATGCTCCTCCCTGCAGCCTTCAACCAATCACAGAACAGCGTCACACAGTTTCATCCAATCAACACTTTAATATTTTCTTTTTCCTCATTACATCACAAACATCAACAGGAAGTCACATGGTCACACAGGAAACAACAAAACAACAACACTGTGGAAATGGACTTTCACAATAAAAGCCAAGAGACAAACAGCCAATCAGCTTTCAGTAATTTGAATTTAAACAGCGAAGACTTTTATTTTGTTAGGTTCAGGAAATAGTTTGGAGGACTAACAAAATAAACAACAAAAAAACAAAAGACAACAAATTAATTAATTGTGATAAATATAAATATTCAGTAAACATCAACACAGTAACGACGTTACATCGTTTCTGTTAGCGGCTAACGATGCTAA
>NC_084984.1:220312-225312 GCF_963691925.1 Scomber scombrus | reverse complement strand
GCTGCACCTGAGCGGACAGGAAGTAGTTCTCAGTCAGTAAACTGAAGATGAAGTGATGACAGCTGATCTGATCACATGCAGTCAGACAGAAGATAATATAATGGACTGACCTGAGACAGTGAGAGACAGCAGCTGACTGCTGATGGAGAAGTTATGAGAGGAGACGGAGACGCTGTAAACACAGCTGTAGCTTCCTTGGTGGGCGGGCTCTGCAGCAGGAAACAGGAAGTCGGCAGAGTGATTGCCAGCTGCCTCGGTGTAGCTGTGGGTGGTGTTGGAGGAGGTGAAGGTGAGCTGGAAGGAGCCTCCTGCGTACCGAGGCTGGACGGAGCAGCTGATGGAGAAGCTGGAGCCTCTGGACAGCTGGAAGCCCTGCTGCTGGGCCCCGGAAACCCCGTCTACGGAGGACCGCACAGAGATGATTGGCTGAGGGAACAGCTCATCTGTGAAAACAGGAAATGACTGGCTGAGGGAGCAGGTCTTGGTTTCATCATGTGACAGCCAGCAGATAACTTATCTCACTACAGTCGGAGCATCACAGGCGCCACCTGCTGGAAACACTGTTCAAATACTCCTCTGTTGTTCTTCTGTCCTGTCTGTGTGGTTTTCAGTAAAGGTTCTGCTTTTAATTTAATGAAAGTTTCATTTACAACATTAACAAACATGATACATAAATAAAAACAATCGACACGTCAACGGATAAAAACCAGACAGAAATGTTTGCCAGAGACGAGATCCAATCAGAATGAATCGCTTCCACTGTAAGGAGGTGAACCACATGTGATCTACAGCTAGCAGCTCTGCGTCTCTGAGTCTGAGTCTCTGAGTCTGAGTCTGAGTCTGAGTCTGAGTCTGAGTCTCTGAGTCTCTGAGTCTCTGAGTCTGAGTCTGAGTCTGAGTCTGAGTCTGAGTCTGAGTCTGAGTCTGAGTCTGAGTCTCTCAGTCTCTGAGTCTGAGTCTCTGAGTCTGAGTCTGAGTCTCTGAGTCTCTGAGTCTCTGAGTCTCTGAGTCTGAGTCTCTGAGTCTGAGTCTCTGAGTCTGAGTCTGAGTCTGAGTCTGAGTCTCTGAGTCTCTGAGTCTCTGAGTCTGAGTCTGAGTCTGAGTCTCTGAGTCTCTGAGTCTCTGAGTCTCTGAGTCTCTGAGTCTGAGTCTGAGTCTGAGTCTGAGTCTGAGTCTGAGTCTCTCAGTCTCTGAGTCTGAGTCTCTGAGTCTGAGTCTGAGTCTCTGAGTCTCTGAGTCTCTGAGTCTGAGTCTCTGAGTCTGAGTCTCTGAGTCTGAGTCTGAGTCTGAGTCTCTGAGTCTCTGAGTCTCTGAGTCTGAGTCTGAGTCTGAGTCTCTGAGTCTCTGAGTCTCTGAGTCTCTGAGTCTGAGTCTGAGTCTGAGTCTGAGTCTCTGAGTCTGAGTCTGAGTCTGAGTCTCTGAGTCTCTGAGTCTGAGTCTGAGTCTCTGAGTCTCTGAGTCTCTGAGTCTCTGAGTCTGAGTCTCTGAGTCTGAGTCTCTGAGTCTGAGTCTCTGAGTCTCTGAGTCTCTGAGTGTCTGAGTCTCTGAGTCTGAGTCTCTGAGTCTCTGAGTCTCTGAGTCTCTGAGTCTCTGAGTCTGAGTCTCTGAGTCTCTTCACACCTACGGACACATTTCACATTTGATGTGAAGGAAAACAAAAGGCTTTGTAAACCGTGTGGAGCGACGATCAGCTGAAAACACAACGAGCCAGGAAGTGACTTGCAGGCGACTATTGTTATTGAGATGTTCTTTTATGAAAAGGTCAACCAGGTCCATCAAGATAATGAGTGAAATCAGTGTGTGTGTGTGTGTGTGTGTGTGTGTGTGTATTAACCTTTTAACAGCTTAATATAGGATTCATTTCATCTAGTAGTTATTAAGACTTTAATTAGTTAGTAAGAATTCAAGACAAACTTTAAAAAAGCATTACTTTATATACTTTATATTTAGGTCGACTGTAATTTAATGAGAAATAACAAAAACAAACACGATGAAGATAAATAAATAAATGACTAAAACATGAACACTGCTTAAAACCTTGTTTAATGAAACATGTTACTGAGTGTGTTTAATGTGACGGGTCTGCAGACGTAGCTCTGACATGATGATGATGATGATGATGATGATGATAGTCTCACCTAAGCAGATGATCTCCAGGACTGAAGAGGAAGTCCAAGGCCCGGCTCGGACACACTCCCTCAGTGCAGATCCAGACCGAACACATTCAGAACTGATCCACCACACATCGATGGATGGGTACTGACTACTTCCTGTTGCAACAGCATTACCGCACTTCAGCTGCCTGCAAGTTTCAGCTGCTGACTTCAGGGTCCAGTCAGAGTCGTACACTGGTCTCCAGCTGTGGTTCAGCTTCATCTGCAGGATGCCGTTGCAGAGTTCTCCCTCCAACCGGACGTCAGCTGGGTCTGCACACACAGTGAGTCATCAGAGGTCAGAGGTCAGAGCCCTAACCCTCCTGTAAACTCAAAGGCTTTAAAAACCTCTATCAAACTTTTAAACAGTGCTGCTTGAGGCTGCAGTGATTCTTAATGGTCTCATGGTGATTTATTATTATGGGATGAGTGCAATATTTTGTTATTGTTTCGTATCTTATTGTTTCGTATCGTATTGTTTCGTATCTTATTGTTTCGTATCTTATTGTTTCGTATCGTATTGTTTCGTATCGTATTGTTTCGTATCTTATTGTTTCGTATCTTATTGTTTCGTATCGTATTGTTTCGTATCTTATTGTTTCGTATCGTATTGTTTCGTATCGTATTGTTTCGTATCTTATTGTTTCGTATCGTATTGTTTCGTATCTTATTGTTTCGTATCGTAATGTTTCGTATCTTATTGTTTCGTATCGTAATGTTTCGTATCTTATTGTTTCGTATCGTAATGTAAAATAAAAACAGGTGAAAAGTGAACCTGAACTGTAATAACATCAGCAGGACAGAAACATGCAGAGCTAACGTTGGATAAAAGGCTGCAGGTATCATCACTATAATTACTGAGAACAACCTTTGACCTTTGGTCCTTTCCATGATCCTCTCCTGTGCTTGACCTTACGCAATAACTGCGTCAACTCATTACTCATCATTACTTTATACGTAATGTTTTTACTACTATTGTTTGTTTGTTTTATTGTTTGTGTAATAACTTATTATTCTTTATTCTTTATTCTTTATACTGATTCTTTCCTGTGGGACTAATAAAGGAATATCTGATCTGATCTGATCTTAATGTGGACTCTGATTTACAGTCCTCATCAATCATTGACAGAAGAAACCTGGACGTGACTGATCCACACACACACACCACACTCACCACACACACACACACTCACACACACACACACTCACACACACACACACACACACACACTCACACACACACTCACACACACACACACTCACACACACACACACACACACACACACACACACACACACACACACACACACACACACACACACACACACACACACACACTCACACACACACTCACACACACACACACTCACACACACACACACACACACTCACACACACACACACTCACACACACACACACTCACACACACACACACACACACACACACTCACACACACACTCACCACACACCACACACTCACACACACACTCACACACACACACACACACACACACTCAGAGGATGATTGCTGATTACAACACAGGACTGTAAAACTGAGTGCTGTGAGTTCAGCTGCTCATATAACACGAGACAAAGAGCGACGGACAGCAAAGGTTGGCTGAATGTGGCCGATCAGCTGTTTCCATCAGAGCAAACTTCAGTCAGTATTTTACCATCACAGCTGAAATGATGGCGGAAACAGAACCGATCATGTGACCATTAACCACAGATACTAAACAGAGAGTTTTATATTATATTTTTGATGATGTAATGCTTTAAATGTAGGCTTAGTGTAGTTTTCTCTGTGTGGTATTCTGGATGTTCGGCTGCTGACAGGAGAGCTCTGCCCTCTGTCTTCTCTGCACAGCTAAGTCATTACAGCCTGTTCTCACCCAGGTCCCAATCTGTTCTCTCTGCTGCCCTCTGGTGGAGATACAGGAGCTTAAAGGCCCCAACAAACAGCCGTCAGTCTATGAAGTGCAATACTTCATTTATCTAAGTTTGTTTTGACATCATTTTCTGTTGTCTTATTGGTTTGTTTGTATGGATTGTTTTTATTGACCAATCAGCACTGTTTCAGATGTACTAACCCTGATCTCTTATATTCTTGTACAATGATAATAAAGACTTTCTGCTTTCTATGTGTGATGTAATGTTTCTAACTCTGGACCAATCAGTGACCGCCCCTGTCCCCCCCCCCCCCCTTACCTGAGCAGGTGAGTCCAACAGCTTTACCAGGTGAGCAGGTTCTTCTAGCTGAGTCTGATCTTCTACAGTCCAGGAGAGCAGACTCATGGCCTCCACACTGGAACTCTTTGGTCCACATTGGAGCCTCCACTTCTCCATAGAGCGCCCCCTGGAGGACTGAAGGAGCCCCACAGCCAAGCTCCCTACAGACCACCTCTGCATCCTGCTGGTCAAAGTCAGCTTCACACACTGAGGACCACGACTGATCAGACTTCACCTCCAGTCTGCCTGAACACAGACTAGTCCCATTCACCAGCCTGACAGAGTCTGGAGAGACAGAAACGCTTCATGAACCTGCTGATGATATTTTCCTCCCAGCTGTTGAGGGTCAAACACACACAGGAAGTCAGTGTTTTCTCTGTGTCCTTCATTTGTTCTACTGTCCATCATGCAGCCAGCATCAGACTGCATGAAACCGGCCCTGAACTGGAAAAGCTCCTAAAATCTTAGAAACTCTGTATTTTAAGGTCAGTTTTTTAACGGTATGATTAGCAGAACGGTATGATTAGCAGAGCTGGAAATCTGGTCTTGGTTTAATGTCTGGTCTTCTCTCTGAGAGGTGGACACAATGCGAGGTGAAGAATGCAATAAAACCTC
>NC_084984.1:210312-212812 GCF_963691925.1 Scomber scombrus | reverse complement strand
TTCTTATATCCCTGTATATTTATTGTAGA
This sequence comes from Scomber scombrus, assembly GCF_963691925.1. Taxonomy (NCBI): domain Eukaryota; kingdom Metazoa; phylum Chordata; class Actinopteri; order Scombriformes; family Scombridae; genus Scomber; species Scomber scombrus. Next base: position 212,783 of record NC_084984.1, on the reverse strand, counting down.
GGCCAAAAAACCTCCAGATGTGTGTGTCCTTTACCGTCTACCGACCACCGACCACCGTTTACCGTGTACCGGTTCACATGTGAAAGGTACCCAACCCTACTGTTCAGGGGGTTTTATTTTGAAAAATGAGCAGTGATCTGTGTGGGTGTCTGACTTCCTGTCCAGCAAAACACACCTGAATGATGTAACCATGGAGACGGAGCAGCAGATGCAGCGGGATCTCCTCTCCTGATAGGGTGTCCAGGCTGGCCAATCGCGGGTCTTCTCCTCGCACCTCCAGGAAGTCAAAACCTTTCTGCTCAGCAGCCAATAGGAAGCCAGGCTGCAAGACAACATGGAGGAAATAAATCATGTTAAATATTTTAATAATATTAAATAATAATGTTGAATATATTAATAACAATAAATAATCACGTCGTATTTCCATTGGTTGGCGTGCAGAGCGAAGGCTGTGATTGGCCGGCCGGAGCACAGGAAGCTGCAGTGTGGTTGGTGGACCTGTCGGTCCCGCTGCAGCAAAGCATCCTGGGAGAGCAGCGTGAGGGCGGCGGGGTCGGCGAGGAACAGCGGCAGCCCGAAACGCTGCGCCAGCCACACGAACCTCTTCACCGTTTGCTGCGCACACACAACAACAGTTACTATGGTAACAGGAAGAGGAGGGGTTATCAAAGGTCAGCTGGATGGACTCACCCATTGGACGTCGCTGGCGGTCAGGTGACCCGTCCGGCTCAGGATGTGAGGGCCCGGCTGCAGAGACACATACTGAGAGTCAGAGATCTCTACATGAACCATAAAAACATTCAGACAATAATAAACCATTGATCATCTAGAAGAGACACACACACACACACACACACACAGACACACAGACACGTGTGTGTGTGTGTGTCTGTGTGTGTGTGTGTGTGTGTGTGTGTGTGTGTGTAGACATTTATGGCGCTTTTCCACTACTACGCTGTTCCAGCACGACTCGCCTCGGTTTTTTTTGCGTTTCCATCAGGGATAGTACCTGGTACCTGCTGCTCCATCAGGGATAGTACCTGGTACCTGCTCCTCCATCAGGGATAGTACCTGGTACCTGCTGCTCCATCAGTGATATAACCTGGTACCTGCTGCTCCATCAGGGATAGTACCTGGTACCTGCTGCTCCATCAGGGATAGTACCTGGTACCTGCTCCTCCATCAGTGATATAACCTGGTACCTGCTGCTCCATCAGGGATAGTACCTGGTACCTGCTGCTCCATCAGGGATAGTACCTGGTACCTGCTCCTCCATCAGGGATAGTACCTGGTACCTGCTGCTCCATCAGGGATAGTACCTGGTACCTGCTGCTCCATCAGGGATAGTACCTGGTACCTGCTCCTCCATCAGGGATAGTACCTGGTACCTGCTCCTCCATCAGGGATAGTACCTGATACCTGCTGCTCCTCCATCAGGGATAGTACCTGGTACCTGCTGCTCCATCAGGGATAGTACCTGGTACCTGCTGCTCCATCAGGGATAGTACCTGGTACCTGCTGCTCCATCAGGGATAGTACCTGGTACCTGCTGCTCCATCAGGGATAGTACCTGGTACCTGCTGCTCCATCAGGGATAGTACCTGGTACCTGCTCCTCCATCAGGGATAGTACCTGGTACCTGCTCCTCCATCAGGGATAGTACCTGGTACCTGCTCCTCCATCAGGGATAGTACCTGGTACCTGCTGCTCCATCAGGGATAGTACCTGGTACCTGCTCCTCCTCCATCAGGGATAGTACCTGGTACCTGCTCCTCCATCAGGGATAGTACCTGGTACCTGCTCCTCCATCAGGGATAGTACCTGGTACCTGCTGCTCCATCAGGGATAGTACCTGGTACCTGCTCCTCCTCCATCAGGGATAGTACCTGGTACCTGCTGCTCCATCAGGGATAGTACCTGGTACCTGCTGCTCCATCAGGGATAGTACCTGGTACCTGCTGCTCCATCAGGGATAGTACCTGGTACCTGCTCCTCCATCAGGGATAGTACCTGGTACCTGCTGCTCCTCCATCAGTGATAGTACCTGGTACCTGCTGCTCCATCAGAGATAGTACCTGGTACCTGCTCCTCCATCAGGGATAGTACCTGGTACCTGCTCCTCCATCAGGGATAGTACCTGGTACCTGGTACTGTTTTAGTATCTGCTCTGGTTCCAAGCGAGCCGAGCCGGTACTAAAATGTGACGTCGACACACTGCTGGCCGCTGATTGGTAGTTGTCGCTGGAAGAGTCATGAGCCGTCCCACACAAGAATCAAACCCCGCATTTTTAAATACCGGCAGCAGCGTTACCATAGTTACAGCGTTACCATAGTTACAGCGTTACCATAGTTACAGCCATACGGCTCAATGTTCTTGCTTTGTGTGAGACAGAAAGCCTCATACAGCAGCAAGTACACCATCGCCTCCATGTCCTCCATTGTTTATGTGTTTTGTGTCGCGTATAAAACAA
>NC_084984.1:190000-210112 GCF_963691925.1 Scomber scombrus | reverse complement strand
GATACTCTTCTTGTCCAATAGGAAGCGGCCGTGGAGGATTTACATCATTACAGAAATCTGGGAGAATTTTTCCGTCGTCGCCTCAAACCGGCCGTGAGACCAGTCTGCACCTCCTCCCTGCCTGGTAACTGCTCCTCTCTGCTCCTCTCTCCTCCCCTCTCCTCCTCCTCTCTGCTCCTCCTCTCTGCTCCTCCTTTCTCCTCCTCTCTCCTCTTCCTCTCTGCTCCTCCTCTCTCCTCCCCTCTCCTCCTCCTTCTCTGCTCCTCCTTTCTCCTCCTCTCTCCTCTTCCTCTCTCCTCCTCTCTCCTCCTCCTCTCTGCTCCTCTCCTCTCTGCTCTTCCTCTCTCCTCCTCTCTCCTCCTCCTCTCTGCTCCTCCTCCTCTCTCCTCTTCCTCTCTCCTCCTCCTCTCTCCTCTTCCTCTCTCCTCTCTGCTCCTCCTCCTCTCTCCTCTTCCTCTCTCCTCCTCTCTCCTCCTCCTCTCTGCTCCTCCTCTCTCCTCCTCCTCTCTCCTCTTCCTCTCTCCTTCTCCTCTCTCGTCCTCCTCTCTGCTGAAACAGGCTGAATATAAAACTTAATGTTTTGAGTCTTAATGAGTCTCTAACCCTCCAGAACTCACATCAGGCCAAAAATGTGATAATATATTGAACTCTAGCGCCACCTAGGACCAGAACGTCCACTACGCCTGATAGGAATGTCGTAGAAAGTTCAAACCAAGACTCAGGCGCTGACCCCCCGACCTAAACCCAACAGGAAGTGCTCAGTTTGCCTTTAAATGTTCTTGTCCTCCATCGTGGCGCCCTGCTTCCTATCAGGCGTAGAGGCGGTTCTGCTGGTCCTAGGTGGCGCTAGAAGAGTCCATTATTAGGGGCGGCTGTGGCTCAGGAGGTAGAGCGGTCGTCCTTCAATTGGAAGATTGGCGGTTCGATTCCCAGCTCCTCCAGTCCACATGTCCATGTGTCCTTGGGCAAGACACTTAACCCCTAATTGCTCCCGTTGCTATGCCAACGGTGTGTGAATGAGTGGTCGTAAAGACTAGAACGGTTCTATAGTACACAACATTTACCATTATGGAACTTTTGGGGTTAATTTTTCCATTTGATCAAATGGACCTGATGTGTGTGGTGGATTTGGTTCTGGAGCATCAGACTCTCCTCCCATTCATTGTCTATGGGTTCTGGTCTCTAACGGTCCTCCTGGTTCTGGTCTCAGACGTCTCCGGCTGACGGACGGATCCTTCACTTCGGTCTGGTGAAGAACTCGGAGGTGGAGCAGGTGAAGGGGGTCACTTACAGTCTGGAGGACTTCCTGGGTCCACAACAGGGACGCAGCACCGGTAAGAGACATGGGGGACGTGGTCTGGGTCTTTACTGGTCTAGGGGACATGGGGGACGTGGTCTGGGTATTTACTGGTCTAGGGGACATGGGGGACGTGGCCTGGGTCTTTACTGGTCTTGTCTGGTTCCAGACTCGGCGGAGTCCTTCAGAGACCGGCTGCTGACGAGTCCTGAGAACCAGCTGTTCCACGTCGTGGTCTACTTGGCTCCAGGAGACTATCACTGCTTCCACTCGCCGGTGGACTGGAGGGTCCAGAACCGGAGACACTTCCCAGGTGAGTCTGTCCTGGTCCTGGTCTAACCTGGTCCTGGTTTAACATGGTCCTGGTCTAACCTGGTCCTGGTTTAACCTGGTCCTGGTCTAACCTGGTCCTGGTCTGTGCTGGTCCTGGTTTAACCTGGTCCTGGTCTAACCTGGTCCTGGTCTAACCTGGTCCTGGTTTAACCTGGTCCTGGTCTAACCTGGTCCTGGTCTGTGCTGGTCCTGGTTTAACCTGGTCCTGGTCTAACCTGGTCCTGGTCTAACCTGGTCCTGGTCTGTGCTGGTCCTGGTCTAACCTGGTCCTGGTCTAACCTGGTCCTGGTCTGTGCTGGTCCTGGTCTAACCTGGTCCTGGTCTGTGCTGGTCCTGGTCTAACCTGGTCCTGGTTTAACCTGGTCCTGGTCTAACCTGGTCCTGGTCTGTGCTGGTCCTGGTTTAACCTGGTCCTGGTCTAACCTGGTCCTGGTCTAACCTGGTCCTGGTCTGTGCTGGTCCTGGTCTAACCTGGTCCTGGTCTAAGCTGGTCCTGGTCTAACCTGGTCCTGGTCTGTGCTGGTCCTGGTCTAACCTGGTCCTGGTTTAACCTGGTCCTGGTCTAACCTGGTCCTGGTCTGTGCTGGTCCTGGTTTAACCTGGTCCTGGTCTAACCTGGTCCTGGTCTGTGCTGGTCCTGGTTTAACCTGGTCCTGGTCTAACCTGGTCCTGGTCTGTGCTGGTCCTGGTCTAACCTGGTCCTGGTCTGTGCTGGTCCTGGTCTAACCTGGTCCTGGTCTAACAGGGTCCCTGATGTCGGTGAACCCGGGGGGTCGCTCGGTGGATCAAAGAACTCTTCGTGTTGAACGAGCGCGTCGCTCTGACCGGCCAATGGGAGCACGGCTTCTTCTCCCTCACGGCCGTCGGAGCCACGAACGTCGGATCCATCCGGGTCTACTTCGACCAGGTGATCAATAAATATTATTACTGATCAATAAATATTATTACTGATCAATAAATATTATTACTGATCAATAAATATTATTACTGATCAATAAATATTATTACAGATCAATAAATATTACTGATATAATTGATGACTGATCAATAAACAGATGTATTGATTATTGATTGATGATTATTGATCCCAGGAGCTGCAGACGAACTCTCCTCGGTACAACAAAGGCTCTTTCCACGACCGCAGTTACGTTGCCGTGGGCGACCAAGCGATGAAGGAGGCGGTCTCCATGGCAACGGGGGGCGTGGCCTTAGAGAAGGGCGAGGCGCTGGGAGAGTTTAACTTAGGCTCAACCATCGTTCTGCTGTTCGAGGCTCCCAAAGACTTCAGCTTCAGCCTGCAGCCCGGCCAGCGAATCAGAGTGGGGAGGGGCTCGGCAGCACGCAGGGGGAGGGGCCTGATGACCACTAACTGTTTAAGTTGAAGGCATTGTGGGTAATTTCTTCTGTAATAAGGACTAACACTCCCAGCATGCCGAGTGCCAAACTCTCTCTCTCTCTCTCTCTCTCTCTCTCTCTCTGTGTTTCCTGTCGATCGCCCAACATTTAAAAATGTTCCTCCGTCCAATGAAAGTCACCCACTGTCATCTGGACAATCAGAGCTCTGGACCAATCAGAGCTCTGGACCAATCAGAGTTCACTCACAGTCATCTGGACCAATCAGAGCCACAGTCATTAGGAGAATGAAATAAAAAGTTAAACATGCATGTTAACATTGCCCCCCCCCCCCCCCCCCCCCCCATTAACACTTGAATGCTGTTTTTTGTTTTTTTGTGTCTACTTTTGTAAAATATGTAATTATGAATAAATATATTTTGCATTTTCAGCTCCATCGTTTCATTTTCAGTTCTTATTGAATCAAAGTCGACACGTCGTGTTTTTAATAGTTTTAATTGGTTTAAGTTTGTCAAAATAAATTTACTAACATGAGGGAAGAACTGGCGTCTGATTGGTCGGTGTTAGCCCCGCCCCGGACAGCAGAACCAGCAGCACAGCCAATAGGACGGCGGTGGGCAGCAGTTGCCATAGCGATGGAAGCGCGGCTCAGCCAGACCTCCGTGTGACCAGCCGTCATCAGCGACTTCCTTCCCCAGCCACAGCTTCCCGTCGGGGGCCGCGCCCGCCCCCCCCCTGCTGCCGGGGCTCCAGGAGGAGGCACAGGTCTGCTGGGCCTTCACCCCCAGGAAGGAGGCCAAGTCCAGGTCTAGACCCGCTGCTACCTCCTCTGGGCCGGGGGGTGTTCTGTCTGCACTGAGGGCAGGGGATCCACACCTGGGGGGGGGGGGGGGGGGGTTAATACTGCAGTACTTTAACTACATCACTCATAATACTGCAGTACTTTAACTACATCACTCATAATACTGCAGTACTTTAACTACATCACTCATAATACTGCAGTACTTTAACTAATCAGCTGACATGATGTCATGTGATGCGTTGATGATGTCATGGGTCACCTGATCGTTGATGACCGTGTCCAGCCTCTTTAAACATGCCTGGCAGAAGGCATGGCCACAGTGCAGTCGCCGTGGTAACCGCCGTGATGAGGTCATAGCTGCCGAAGCACACGATGCAGACCAGATCCTGCCTCCTCAGTGACATCATCGTTTCCATGGCAACAGTGGAAGGACCAGGAGGGGGGGCTTCCTCCTCTTCTTTTATTTTTCTGCTGGCAGACATTTTACTCTGAAAGGACGACAGGATGTCATCATCAGACCCTGACCCAGACCCAAACCCAGACCCAGACCCTGACCCAGACCCAGATCCTGACCCTGAGGATCTGTAGAACCAGCACCAACCCTTAACAGTAGTGTTGAAGCCAAATAGTTGATTTTGTGATTTATTGGATATTTTGGTTTATGTTGATTTAAATCAGTGAATGATATATATATATATATTATAGACTAACTCTGGTCCATATAGACTAACTCTGGTCCATATAGACTAACTCTGGTCCATATAGACTAACTCTGGTCCATATAGACTAACTCTGGTCCATATAGACTAACTCTGGTCCTTATAGACTAACTCTGGTCCTTATAGACTAACTCTGGTCCATATAGTATAACTCTGGTCCTTATAGTCTAACTCTGGTCCATATAGACTAACTCTGGTCCTTATAGACTAACTCTGGGTCCATATAGACTAACTCTGGTCCTTATAGTCTAACTCTGGTCCATATAGACTAACTCTGGTCCTTATAGACTAACTCTGGTTCTTATAGACTAACTCTGGTCTTTATAGACTAACTCTGGTCCTTATAGTCTAACTCTGGTCCATATAGACTAACTCTGGTCCTTATAGACTAACTCTGGTTCTTATAGACTAACTCTGGTCTTTATAGACTAACTCTGGTCCTTATAGTCTAACTCTGGTCCATATAGACTAACTCTGGTCCTTATAGACTAACTCTGGTTCTTATAGACTAACTCTGGTCTTTATAGACTAACTCTGGTCCTTATAGTCTAACTCTGGTCCTTATAGACTAACTCTGGTCCTTATAGACTAACTCTGGTCCATATAGACTAACTCTGGTCCTTATAGACTAACTCTGGTCATATAGACTAACTCTGGTCCTTATAGACTAACTCTGGTCCTTATAGACTAACTCTGGTCCATATAGACTAACTCTGGTCCTTATAGACTAACTCTGGTCCTTATAGTCTAACTCTGGTCCATATAGACTAACTCTGGTCCTTATAGACTAACTCTGGTCCTTATAGTCTAACTCTGGTCCTTATAGACTAACTCTGGTCCTTATAGTCTAACTCTGGTCCTTATAGACTAACTCTGGTCCTTATAGACTAACTCTGGTCCTTATATACTAACTCTGGTCCATATAGACTAACTCTGGTCCTTATAGACTAAATCTGGTCCTTATAGACTAACTCTGGTCCATATAGACTAACTCTGGTCCATATAGTCTAACTCTGGTCCTTATAGACTAACTCTGGTCCTTATAGTCTAACTCTGTCCATATAGACTAACTCTGGTCCTTATAGACTAACTCTGGTCCATATAGACTAACTCTGGTCCTTATAGACTAACTCTGGTCCATATAGACTAACTCTGGTCCTTATAGACTAACTCTGGTCCTTATAGTCTAACTCTGGTCCATATAGACTAACTCTGGTCCTTATAGACTAACTCTGGTCCTTATAGTCTAACTCTGGTCCATATAGACTAACTCTGGTCCTTATAGACTAACTCTGGTCCATATAGACTAACTCTGGTCCTTATAGTCTAACTCTGGTCCTTATAGTCTAACTCTGGTCCATATAGACTAACTCTGGTCCTTATAGTCTAACTCTGGTCCTTATAGACTAACTCTGGTCCTTATAGACTAACTCTGGTCCATATAGACTAACTCTGGTCCTTATAGACTAACTCTGGTCCATATAGACTAAATCTGGTCCTTATAGACTAACTCTGGTCCTTATAGACTAACTCTGGTCCTTATAGTCTAACTCTGGTCCTTATAGACTAACTCTGGTCCTTATAGACTAACTCTGGTCTTTATAGACTAACTCTGGTCCATATAGACTAACTCTGGTCCATATAGTCTAACTCTGGTCCTTATAGACTAACTCTGGTCCTTATAGACACTCTGGTCCATATAGACTAACTCTGGTCCTTATAGACTAACTCTGGTCCTTATAGACTAACTCTGGTCCTTATAGTCTAACTCTGGTCCTTATAGACTAACTCTGGTCCTTATAGACTAACTCTGGTCTTTATAGACTAACTCTGGTCCTTATAGACTAACTCTGGTCTTATAGACTAACTCTGGTCCATATAGACTAACTCTGGTCCATATAGACTAACTCTGGTCCTTATAGTCTAACTCTGGTCCATATAGACTAACTCTGGTCCTTATAGTCTAACTCTGGTCCTTATAGTCTAACTCTGGTCCATATAGACTAACTCTGGTCCTTATAGACTAACTCTGGTCCATATAGACTAACTCTGGTCCTTATAGACTAACTCTGGTCCATATAGACTAACTCTGGTCCTTATAGTCTAACTCTGGTCCTTATAGTCTAACTCTGGTCCATATAGACTAACTCTGGTCCTATAGTCTAACTCTGGTCCTTATAGACTAACTCTGGTCCTTATAGACTAACTCTGGTCCATATAGACTAACTCTGGTCCTTATAGACTAACTCTGGTCCATATAGACTAACTCTGGTCCTTATAGACACTCTGGTCCTTATAGACTAACTCTGGTCCATATAGACTAACTCTGGTCCTTATAGACTAACTCTGGTCCATATAGACTAACTCTGGTCCTTATAGACTAACTCTGGTCCTTATAGACTAACTCTGGTCCTTATAGTCTAACTCTGGTCCATATAGACTAACTCTGGTCCTTATAGACACTCTGGTCCATATAGACTAACTCTGGTCCTTATAGACTAACTCTGGTCTTTATAGTCTAACTCTGGTCCTTATAGTCTAACTCTGGTCCATATAGACTAACTCTGGTCCTTATAGACTAACTCTGGTCCATATAGACTAACTCTGGTCCTTATAGACTAACTCTGGTCCTTATAGTCTAACTCTGGTCCTTATAGTCTAACTCTGGTCTTTATAGTCTAACTCTGGTCCTTATAGACTAACTCTGGTCCTTATAGACTAACTCTGGTCCTTATAGTCTAACTCTGGTCCTTATAGACTAACTCTGGTCCTTATAGACTAACTCTGGTCTTTATAGACTAACTCTGGTCCTTATAGACTAACTCTGGTCTTTATAGACTAACTCTGGTCCATATAGACTAACTCTGGTCCATATAGACTAACTCCGGTCCTTATAGACTAACTCTGGTCTTTATAGACTAACTCTGGTCATATAGACTAACTCTGGTCCTTATAGACTAACTCTGGTCCTTATAGACTAACTCTGGTCTTTATAGACTAACTCTGGTCCATATAGACTAACTCTGGTCCTTATAGACTAACTCTGGTCCTTATAGACTAACTCTGGTCTTTATAGACTAACTCTGGTCCTTATAGACTAACTCTGGTCTTTATAGACTAACTCTGGTCCATATAGACTAACTCTGGTCTTTATAGACTAACTCTGGTCCTTATAGACTAACTCTGGTCTTTATAGACTAACTCTGGTCCATATAGACTAACTCTGGTCCATATAGACTAACTCTGGTCCTTATAGACTAACTCTGGTCCTTATAGACTAACTCTGGTCTTTATAGACTAACTCTGGTCCTTATAGACTAACTCTGGTCTTTATAGACTAACTCTGGTCCATATAGACTAACTCTGGTCCTTATAGACTAACTCTGGTCTTTATAGACTAACTCTGGTCCATATAGACTAACTCTGGTCTTTATAGACTAACTCTGGTCCTTATAGACTAACTCTGGTCTTTATAGACTAACTCTGGTCTTTATAGACTAACTCTGGTCCATATAGACTAACTCTGGTCTTTATAGACTAACTCTGGTCCATATAGACTAACTCTGGTCTTTATAGACTAACTCTGGTCCTTATAGACTAACTCTGGTCTTTATAGACTAACTCTGGTCCTTATAGACTAACTCTGGTCCATATAGACTAACTCTGGTCCTTATAGGACTAACTCTGTCCTTATAGACTAACTCTGGTCTTTATAGACTAACTCTGGTCCATATAGACTAACTCTGGTCTTTATAGACTAACTCTGGTCCTTATAGACTAACTCTGGTCCATATAGACTAACTCTGGTCTTATAGACTAACTCTGGTCCTTATAGACTAACTCTGGTCCTTATAGACTAACTCTGGTCTTATAGACTAACTCTGGTCCTTATAGTCTAACTCTGGTCTTATAGTCTAACTCTGGTCTTTATAGACTAACTCTGGTCCATATAGACTAACTCTGGTCCATATAGACTAACTCTGGTCCATATAGACTAACTCTGGTCCTTATAGACTAACTCTGGTCCTTATAGACTAACTCTGGTCTTTATAGACTAACTCTCGGTCCTTATAGTCTAACTCTGGTCCTTATAGTCTAACTTGGTCTTTATAGACTAACTCTGGTCCATATAGACTAACTCTGGTCCATATAGACTAACTCTGGTCCATATAGTCTAACTCTGGTCCATATAGACTAACTCTGGTCCTTATAGACTAACTCTGGTCCATATAGACTAACTCTGGTCCTTATAGTCTAACTCTGGTCCATATAGACTAACTCTGGTCCTTATAGACTAACTCTGGTTCTTATAGACTAACTCTGGTCTTTATAGACTAACTCTGGTCCTTATAGTCTAACTCTGGTCCATATAGACTAACTCTGGTCCTTATAGACTAACTCTGGTTCTTATAGACTAACTCTGGTCTTTATAGACTAACTCTGGTCCTTATAGTCTAACTCTGGTCCATATAGACTAACTCTGGTCCTTATAGACTAACTCTGGTTCTTATAGACTAACTCTGGTCTTTATAGACTAACTCTGGTCCTTATAGTCTAAACTCTGGTCCTTATAGACTAACTCTGGTCCTTATAGACTAACTCTGGTCCATATAGACTAACTCTGGTCCTTATAGACTAACTCTGGTCCATATAGACTAACTCTGGTCCTTATAGACTAACTCTGGTCCTTATAGACTAACTCTGGTCCATATAGACTAACTCTGGTCCTTATAGACTAACTCTGGTCCATATAGACTAACTCTGGTCCTTATAGACTAACTCTGGTCCTTATAGACTAACTCTGGTCCATATAGACTAACTCTGGTCCTTATAGACTAACTCTGGTCTTATAGACTAACTCTGGTCCATATAGACTAACTCTGGTCTTTATAGACTAACTCTGGTCCTTATAGACTAACTCTGGTCTTTTATAGACTAACTCTGGTCTTTATAGACTAACTCTGGTCCATATAGGACTAAACTCTGGTCTTTATAGACTAACTCTGGTCCATATAGACTAACTCTGGTCTTATAGACTAACTCTGGTCCTTATAGACTAACTCTGGTCTTTATAGACTAACTCTGGTCCTTATAGACTAACTCTGGTCCATATAGACTAACTCTGGTCCTTTATAGACTAACTCTGGTCCTTATAGACTAACTCTGGTCTTTATAGACTAACTCTGGTCCATATAGACTAACTCTGGTCTTTATAGACTAACTCTGGTCCTTATAGACTAACTCTGGTCCATATAGACTAACTCTGGTCTTATAGACTAACTCTGGTCCTTATAGACTAACTCTGGTCCTTATAGACTAACTCTGGTCTTTATAGACTAACTCTGGTCCTTATAGTCTAACTCTGGTCCTTATAGTCTAACTCTGGTCTTTATAGACTAACTCTGGTCCATATAGACTAACTCTGGTCCATATAGACTAACTCTGGTCCATATAGACTAACTCTGGTCCTTATAGACTAACTCTGGTCCTTATAGACTAACTCTGGTCTTTATAGACTAACTCTGGTCCTTATAGTCTAACTCTGGTCCTTATAGTCTAACTCTGGTCTTTATAGACTAACTCTGGTCCATATAGACTAACTCTGGTCCATATAGACTAACTCTGGTCCATATAGTCTAACTCTGGTCCATATAGACTAACTCTGGTCCTTATAGACTAACTCTGGTCCATATAGACTAACTCTGGTCCTTATAGTCTAACTCTGGTCCATATAGACTAACTCTGGTCCTTATAGACTAACTCTGGTTCTTATAGACTAACTCTGGTCTTTATAGACTAACTCTGGTCCTTATAGTCTAACTCTGTCCATATAGACTAACTCTGGTCCTTATAGACTAACTCTGGTTCTTATAGACTAACTCTGGTCTTTATAGACTAACTCTGGTCCTTATAGTCTAACTGGTCCATATAGACTAACTCTGGTCCTTATAGACTAACTCTGGTTCTTATAGACTAACTCTGGTCTTTATAGACTAACTCTGGTCCTTATAGTCTAACTCTGGTCCTTATAGACTAACTCTGGTCCTTATAGACTAACTCTGGTCCATATAGACTAACTCTGGTCCTTATAGACTAACTCTGGTCCATATAGACTAACTCTGGTCCTTATAGACTAACTCTGGTCCTTATAGACTAACTCTGGTCCATATAGACTAACTCTGGTCCTTATAGACTAACTCTGGTCCTTATAGTCTAACTCTGGTCCATATAGACTAACTCTGGTCCTTATAGACTAACTCTGGTCCTTATAGTCTAACTCTGGTCCTTATAGACTAACTCTGGTCCTTATAGTCTAACTCTGGTCCTTATAGACTAACTCTGGTCCTTATAGACTAACTCTGGTCCTTATATACTAACTCTGGTCCATATAGACTAACTCTGGTCCTTATAGACTAAATCTGGTCCTTATAGACTAACTCTGGTCCATAAGACTAACTCTGGTCCATATAGTCTAACTCTGGTCCTTATAGACTAACTCTGGTCCTTATAGTCTAACTCTGGTCCATATAGACTAACTCTGGTCCTTATAGACTAACTCTGGTCCATATAGACTACTCTGGTCCTTATAGACTAACTCTGGTCCATATAGACTAACTCTGGTCCTTATAGACTAACTCTGGTCCTTATAGTCTAACTCTGGTCCATATAGACTAACTCTGGTCCTTATAGACTAACTCTGGTCCTTATAGTCTAACTCTGGTCCATATAGACTAACTCTGGTCCTTATAGACTAACTCTGGTCCATATAGACTAACTCTGGTCCTTATAGTCTAACTCTGGTCCTTATAGTCTAACTCTGGTCCATATAGACTAACTCTGGTCCTTATAGTCTAACTCTGGTCCTTATAGACTAAACTCTGGTCCTTATAGACTAACTCTGGTCCATATAGACTAACTCTGGTCCATATAGACTAACTCTGGTCCTTATAGTCTAACTCTGGTCCTTATAGTCTAACTCTGGTCCATATAGACTAACTCTGGTCCTTATAGTCTAACTCTGGTCCTTATAGACTAACTCTGGTCCTTATAGACTAACTCTGGTCCATATAGACTAACTCTGGTCCTTATAGACTAACTCTGGTCCATATAGACTAAATCTGGTCCTTATAGACTAACTCTGGTCCTTATAGACTAACTCTGGTCCTTATAGTCTAACTCTGGTCCTTATAGACTAACTCTGGTCCTTATAGACTAACTCTGGTCTTTATAGACTAACTCTGGTCCATATAGACTAACTCTGGTCCATATAGTCTAACTCTGGTCCTTATAGACTAACTCTGGTCCTTATAGACACTCTGGTCCATATAGACTAACTCTGGTCCTTATAGACTAACTCTGGTCCTTATAGACTAACTCTGGTCCTTATAGTCTAACTCTGGTCCTTATAGACTAACTCTGGTCCTTATAGACTAACTCTGGTCTTTATAGACTAACTCTGGTCCTTATAGACTAACTCTGGTCTTTATAGACTAACTCTGGTCCATATAGACTAACTCTGGTCCATATAGACTAACTCTGGTCCTTATAGTCTAACTCTGGTCCATATAGACTAACTCTGGTCCTTATAGTCTAACTCTGGTCCTTATAGTCTAACTCTGGTCCATATAGACTAACTCTGGTCCTTATAGACTAACTCTGGTCCATATAGACTAACTCTGGTCCTTATAGACTAACTCTGGTCCATATAGACTAACTCTGGTCCTTATAGTCTAACTCTGGTCCTTATAGTCTAACTCTGGTCCATATAGACTAACTCTGGTCCTTATAGTCTAACTCTGGTCCTTATAGACTAACTCTGGTCCTTATAGACTAACTCTGGTCCATATAGACTAACTCTGGTCCTTATAGACTAACTCTGGTCCATATAGACTAACTCTGGTCCTTATAGACACTCTGGTCCTTATAGACTAACTCCTGGTCCATATAGACTAACTCTGGTCCTTATAGACTAACTCTGGTCCATATAGACTAACTCTGGTCCTTATAGACTAACTCTGGTCCTTATAGACTAACTCTGGTCCTTATAGGTCTAACTCTGGTCCATATAGACTAACTCTGGTCCTTATAGACACTCTGGTCCATATAGACTAACTCTGGTCCTTATAGACTAACTCTGGTCTTTATAGTCTAACTCTGGTCCTTATAGTCTAACTCTGGTCCATATAGACTAACTCTGGTCCTTATAGACTAACTCTGGTCCATATAGACCTAACTCTGGTCCTTATAGACTAACTCTGGTCCTTATAGTCTAACTCTGGTCCTTATAGTCTAACTCTGGTCTTTATAGTCTAACTCTGGTCCTTATAGACTAACTCTGGTCCTTATAGACTAACTCTGGTCCTTATAGTCTAACTCTGGTCCTTATAGACTAACTCTGGTCCTTATAGACTAACTCTGGTCTTTATAGACTAACTCTGGTCCTTATAGACTAACTCTGGTCTTTATAGACTAACTCTGGTCCATATAGACTAACTCTGGTCCATATAGACTAACTCCGGTCCTTATAGACTAACTCTGGTCTTTATAGACTAACTCTGGTCCATATAGACTAACTCTGGTCTTTATAGACTAACTCTGGTCCTTATAGACTAACTCTGGTCTTTATAGACTAACTCTGGTCCATATAGACTAACTCTGGTCCTTATAGACTAACTCTGGTCCTTATAGACTAACTCTGGTCTTTATAGACTAACTCTGGTCCTTATAGACTAACTCTGGTCTTTATAGACTAACTCTGGTCCATATAGACTAACTCTGGTCTTTATAGACTAACTCTGGTCCTTATAGACTAACTCTGGTCTTTATAGACTAACTCTGGTCCATATAGACTAACTCTGGTCCATATAGACTAACTCTGGTCCTTATAGACTAACTCTGGTCCTTATAGACTAACTCTGGTCTTTATAGACTAACTCTGGTCCTTATAGACTAACTCTGGTCTTTATAGACTAACTCTGGTCCATATAGACTAACTCTGGTCCTTATAGACTAACTCTGGTCTTTATAGACTAACTCTGGTCCATATAGACTAACTCTGGTCTTTATAGACTAACTCTGGTCCTTATAGACTAACTCTGGTCTTTATAGACTAACTCTGGTCTTTATAGACTAACTCTGGTCCATATAGACTAACTCTGGTCTTTATAGACTAACTCTGGTCCATATAGACTAACTCTGGTCTTTATAGACTAACTCTGGTCCTTATAGACTAACTCTGGTCTTTATAGACTAACTCTGGTCCTTATAGACTAACTCTGGTCCATATAGACTAACTCTGGTCCTTATAGACTAACTCTGGTCCTTATAGACTAACTCTGGTCTTTATAGACTAACTCTGGTCCATATAGACTAACTCTGGTCTTTATAGACTAACTCTGGTCCTTATAGACTAACTCTGGTCCATATAGACTAACTCTGGTCTTTATAGACTAACTCTGGTCCTTATAGACTAACTCTGGTCCTTATAGACTAACTCTGGTCTTTATAGACTAACTCTGGTCCTTATAGTCTAACTCTGGTCCTTATAGTCTAACTCTGGTCTTTATAGACTAACTCTGGTCCATATAGACTAACTCTGGTCCATATAGACTAACTCTGGTCCATATAGACTAACTCTGGTCCTTATAGACTAACTCTGGTCCTTATAGACTAACTCTGGTCTTTATAGACTAACTCTGGTCCTTATAGTCTAACTCTGGTCCTTATAGTCTAACTCTGGTCTTTATAGACTAACTCTGGTCCATATAGACTAACTCTGGTCCATATAGACTAACTCTGGTCCATATAGTCTAACTCTGGTCCATATAGACTAACTCTGGTCCTTATAGACTAACTCTGGTCCATATAGACTAACTCTGGTCCTTATAGTCTAACTCTGGTCCATATAGACTAACTCTGGTCCTTATAGACTAACTCTGGTTCTTATAGACTAACTCTGGTCTTTATAGACTAACTCTGGTCCTTATAGTCTAACTCTGGTCCATATAGACTAACTCTGGTCCTTATAGACTAACTCTGGTTCTTATAGACTAACTCTGGTCTTTATAGACTAACTCTGGTCCTTATAGTCTAACTCTGGTCCATATAGACTAACTCTGGTCCTTATAGACTAACTCTGGTTCTTATAGACTAACTCTGGTCTTTATAGACTAACTCTGGTCCTTATAGTCTAACTCTGGTCCTTATAGACTAACTCTGGTCCTTATAGACTAACTCTGGTCCATATAGACTAACTCTGGTCCTTATAGACTAACTCTGGTCCATATAGACTAACTCTGGTCCTTATAGACTAACTCTGGTCCTTATAGACTAACTCTGGTCCATATAGACTAACTCTGGTCCTTATAGACTAACTCTGGTCCATATAGACTAACTCTGGTCCTTATAGACTAACTCTGGTCCTTATAGACTAACTCTGGTCCATATAGACTAACTCTGGTCCTTATAGACTAACTCTGGTCTTTATAGACTAACTCTGGTCCATATAGACTAACTCTGGTCTTTATAGACTAACTCTGGTCCTTATAGACTAACTCTGGTCTTTATAGACTAACTCTGGTCTTTATAGACTAACTCTGGTCCATATAGACTAACTCTGGTCTTTATAGACTAACTCTGGTCCATATAGACTAACTCTGGTCTTTATAGACTAACTCTGGTCCTTATAGACTAACTCTGGTCTTTATAGACTAACTCTGGTCCTTATAGACTAACTCTGGTCCATATAGACTAACTCTGGTCCTTATAGACTAACTCTGGTCCTTATAGACTAACTCTGGTCTTTATAGACTAACTCTGGTCCATATAGACTAACTCTGGTCTTTATAGACTAACTCTGGTCCTTATAGACTAACTCTGGTCCATATAGACTAACTCTGGTCTTTATAGACTAACTCTGGTCCTTATAGACTAACTCTGGTCCTTATAGACTAACTCTGGTCTTTATAGACTAACTCTGGTCCTTATAGTCTAACTCTGGTCCATATAGTCTAACTCTGGTCTTTATAGACTAACTCTGGTCCATATAGACTAACTCTGGTCCATATAGACTAACTCTGGTCCATATAGACTAACTCTG
This sequence comes from Scomber scombrus, assembly GCF_963691925.1. Taxonomy (NCBI): domain Eukaryota; kingdom Metazoa; phylum Chordata; class Actinopteri; order Scombriformes; family Scombridae; genus Scomber; species Scomber scombrus. The sequence goes on along the minus strand of NC_084984.1, from coordinate 194,510 downwards.
GTCCTTATAGACTAACTCTGGTCCTTATAGACTAACTCTGGTCTTTATAGACTAACTCTGGTCCTTATAGTCTAACTCTGGTCCTTATAGTCTAACTCTGGTCTTTATAGACTAACTCTGGTCCATATAGACTAACTCTGGTCCATATAGACTAACTCTGGTCCATATAGTCTAACTCTGGTCCATATAGACTAACTCTGGTCCTTATAGACTAACTCTGGTCCATATAGACTAACTCTGGTCCTTATAGTCTAACTCTGGTCCATATAGACTAACTCTGGTCCTTATAGACTAACTCTGGTTCTTATAGACTAACTCTGGTCTTTATAGACTAACTCTGGTCCTTATAGTCTAACTCTGGTCCATATAGACTAACTCTGGTCCTTATAGACTAACTCTGGTTCTTATAGACTAACTCTGGTCTTTATAGACTAACTCTGGTCCTTATAGTCTAACTCTGGTCCATATAGACTAACTCTGGTCCTTATAGACTAACTCTGGTTCTTATAGACTAACTCTGGTCTTTATAGACTAACTCTGGTCCTTATAGTCTAACTCTGGTCCTTATAGACTAACTCTGGTCCTTATAGACTAACTCTGGTCCATATAGACTAACTCTGGTCCTTATAGACTAACTCTGGTCCATATAGACTAACTCTGGTCCTTATAGACTAACTCTGGTCCTTATAGACTAACTCTGGTCCATATAGACTAACTCTGGTCCTTATAGACTAACTCTGGTCCTTATAGTCTAACTCTGGTCCATATAGACTAACTCTGGTCCTTATAGACTAACTCTGGTCCTTATAGTCTAACTCTGGTCCTTATAGACTAACTCTGGTCCTTATAGTCTAACTCTGGTCCTTATAGACTAACTCTGGTCCTTATAGACTAACTCTGGTCCTTATATACTAACTCTGGTCCATATAGACTAACTCTGGTCCTTATAGACTAAATCTGGTCCTTATAGACTAACTCTGGTCCATATAGACTAACTCTGGTCCATATAGTCTAACTCTGGTCCTTATAGACTAACTCTGGTCCTTATAGTCTAACTCTGGTCCATATAGACTAACTCTGGTCCTTATAGACTAACTCTGGTCCATATAGACTAACTCTGGTCCTTATAGACTAACTCTGGTCCATATAGACTAACTCTGGTCCTTATAGACTAACTCTGGTCCTTATAGTCTAACTCTGGTCCATATAGACTAACTCTGGTCCTTATAGACTAACTCTGGTCCTTATAGTCTAACTCTGGTCCATATAGACTAACTCTGGTCCTTATAGACTAACTCTGGTCCATATAGACTAACTCTGGTCCTTATAGTCTAACTCTGGTCCTTATAGTCTAACTCTGGTCCATATAGACTAACTCTGGTCCTTATAGTCTAACTCTGGTCCTTATAGACTAACTCTGGTCCTTATAGACTAACTCTGGTCCATATAGACTAACTCTGGTCCTTATAGACTAACTCTGGTCCATATAGACTAAATCTGGTCCTTATAGACTAACTCTGGTCCTTATAGACTAACTCTGGTCCTTATAGTCTAACTCTGGTCCTTATAGACTAACTCTGGTCCTTATAGACTAACTCTGGTCTTTATAGACTAACTCTGGTCCATATAGACTAACTCTGGTCCATATAGTCTAACTCTGGTCCTTATAGACTAACTCTGGTCCTTATAGACACTCTGGTCCATATAGACTAACTCTGGTCCTTATAGACTAACTCTGGTCCTTATAGACTAACTCTGGTCCTTATAGTCTAACTCTGGTCCTTATAGACTAACTCTGGTCCTTATAGACTAACTCTGGTCTTTATAGACTAACTCTGGTCCTTATAGACTAACTCTGGTCTTTATAGACTAACTCTGGTCCATATAGACTAACTCTGGTCCATATAGACTAACTCTGGTCCTTATAGTCTAACTCTGGTCCATATAGACTAACTCTGGTCCTTATAGTCTAACTCTGGTCCTTATAGTCTAACTCTGGTCCATATAGACTAACTCTGGTCCTTATAGACTAACTCTGGTCCATATAGACTAACTCTGGTCCTTATAGACTAACTCTGGTCCATATAGACTAACTCTGGTCCTTATAGTCTAACTCTGGTCCTTATAGTCTAACTCTGGTCCATATAGACTAACTCTGGTCCTTATAGTCTAACTCTGGTCCTTATAGACTAACTCTGGTCCTTATAGACTAACTCTGGTCCATATAGACTAACTCTGGTCCTTATAGACTAACTCTGGTCCATATAGACTAACTCTGGTCCTTATAGACACTCTGGTCCTTATAGACTAACTCTGGTCCATATAGACTAACTCTGGTCCTTATAGACTAACTCTGGTCCATATAGACTAACTCTGGTCCTTATAGACTAACTCTGGTCCTTATAGACTAACTCTGGTCCTTATAGTCTAACTCTGGTCCATATAGACTAACTCTGGTCCTTATAGACACTCTGGTCCATATAGACTAACTCTGGTCCTTATAGACTAACTCTGGTCTTTATAGTCTAACTCTGGTCCTTATAGTCTAACTCTGGTCCATATAGACTAACTCTGGTCCTTATAGACTAACTCTGGTCCATATAGACTAACTCTGGTCCTTATAGACTAACTCTGGTCCTTATAGTCTAACTCTGGTCCTTATAGTCTAACTCTGGTCTTTATAGTCTAACTCTGGTCCTTATAGACTAACTCTGGTCCTTATAGACTAACTCTGGTCCTTATAGTCTAACTCTGGTCCTTATAGACTAACTCTGGTCCTTATAGACTAACTCTGGTCTTTATAGACTAACTCTGGTCCTTATAGACTAACTCTGGTCTTTATAGACTAACTCTGGTCCATATAGACTAACTCTGGTCCATATAGACTAACTCCGGTCCTTATAGACTAACTCTGGTCTTTATAGACTAACTCTGGTCCATATAGACTAACTCTGGTCTTTATAGACTAACTCTGGTCCTTATAGACTAACTCTGGTCTTTATAGACTAACTCTGGTCCATATAGACTAACTCTGGTCCTTATAGACTAACTCTGGTCCTTATAGACTAACTCTGGTCTTTATAGACTAACTCTGGTCCTTATAGACTAACTCTGGTCTTTATAGACTAACTCTGGTCCATATAGACTAACTCTGGTCTTTATAGACTAACTCTGGTCCTTATAGACTAACTCTGGTCTTTATAGACTAACTCTGGTCCATATAGACTAACTCTGGTCCATATAGACTAACTCTGGTCCTTATAGACTAACTCTGGTCCTTATAGACTAACTCTGGTCTTTATAGACTAACTCTGGTCCTTATAGACTAACTCTGGTCTTTATAGACTAACTCTGGTCCATATAGACTAACTCTGGTCCTTATAGACTAACTCTGGTCTTTATAGACTAACTCTGGTCCATATAGACTAACTCTGGTCTTTATAGACTAACTCTGGTCCTTATAGACTAACTCTGGTCTTTATAGACTAACTCTGGTCTTTATAGACTAACTCTGGTCCATATAGACTAACTCTGGTCTTTATAGACTAACTCTGGTCCATATAGACTAACTCTGGTCTTTATAGACTAACTCTGGTCCTTATAGACTAACTCTGGTCTTTATAGACTAACTCTGGTCCTTATAGACTAACTCTGGTCCATATAGACTAACTCTGGTCCTTATAGACTAACTCTGGTCCTTATAGACTAACTCTGGTCTTTATAGACTAACTCTGGTCCATATAGACTAACTCTGGTCTTTATAGACTAACTCTGGTCCTTATAGACTAACTCTGGTCCATATAGACTAACTCTGGTCTTTATAGACTAACTCTGGTCCTTATAGACTAACTCTGGTCCTTATAGACTAACTCTGGTCTTTATAGACTAACTCTGGTCCTTATAGTCTAACTCTGGTCCTTATAGTCTAACTCTGGTCTTTATAGACTAACTCTGGTCCATATAGACTAACTCTGGTCCATATAGACTAACTCTGGTCCATATAGACTAACTCTGGTCCTTATAGACTAACTCTGGTCCTTATAGACTAACTCTGGTCCATATAGACTAACTCTGGTCCTTATAGACTAACTCTGGTCCTTATAGACTAACTCTGGTCCATATAGACTAACTCTGGTCCATATAGACTAACTCTGGTCCTTATAGACTAACTCTGGTCCTTATAGACTAACTCTGGTCCTTATAGACTAACTCTGGTCCTGGTCCTTATAGACTAACTCTGGTCCATATAGACTAACTCTGGTCCTTATAGACTAACTCTGGTCCATATAGACTAACTCTGGTCCATATAGACTAACTCTGGTCCATATAGACTAACTCTGGTCCATATAGACTAACTCTGGTCCATATAGACTAACTCTGGTCCTTATAGACTAACTCTGGTCCTTATAGACTAACTCTGGTCCATATAGACTAACTCTGGTCCTTATAGACTAACTCTGGTCCTTATAGACTAACTCTGGTCCATATAGACTAACTCTGGTCCTTATAG
>NC_084984.1:185000-187500 GCF_963691925.1 Scomber scombrus | reverse complement strand
TCCTGGAGTCACATGATCAGAGTCCTAGTAGAGTCACGTGATCAGAGTCCTCCTGGAGTCACATGATCAGAGTCCTAGTAGAGTCACATGATCAGAGTCCTAGTGGTGTCACATGATCAGAGTCCTAGTGGAGTCACGTGATCAGAGTCCTAGTGGAGTCACGTGATCAGAGTCCTAGTGGAGTCACATGATCAGAGTCCTAGTAGAGTCACATGATCAGAGTCCTAGTGGTGTCACATGATCAGAGTCCTAGTGGAGTCACGTGATCAGAGTCCTCCTGGAGTCACGTGATCAGAGTCCTAGTGGAGTCACATGATCAGAGTCCTCCTGGAGTCACGTGATCAGAGTCCTAGTGGAGTCACATGATCAGAGTCCTAGTGGAGTCACGTGATCAGAGTCCTCCTGGAGTCACGTGATCAGAGTCCTCCTGGAGTCACATGATCAGAGTCCTCCTGGAGTCACGTGATCAGAGTGCTCCTGGAGTCACGTGATCAGAGTCCTCCTGGAGTCACGTGATCAGAGTCCTCCTGGAGTCACGTGATCAGAGTCCTAGTGGTGTCACGTGATCAGAGTCCTAGTGGTGTCACATGATCAGAGTCCTAGTGGTGTCACGTGATCAGAGTCCTAGTGGAGTCACATGATCAGAGTCCTAGTAGAGTCACATGATCAGAGTCCTCCTGGAGTCACATGATCAGAGTCCTAGTAGAGTCACATGATCAGAGTCCTAGTAGAGTCACGTGATCAGAGTCCTAGTGGTGTCACATGATCAGAGTCCTAGTGGAGTCACGTGATCAGAGTCCTCCTGGAGTCACGTGATCAGAGTCCTAGTGGAGTCACATGATCAGAGTCCTCCTGGAGTCACGTGATCAGAGTCCTAGTGGTGTCACATGATCAGAGTCCTAGTTGAGTCACATGATCAGAGTCCTCCTGGAGTCACGTGATCAGAGTCCTAGTGGAGTCACGTGATCAGAGTCCTCCTGGAGTCACGTGATCAGAGTCCTAGTGGTGTCACATGATCAGAGTCCTCCTGGAGTCACGTGATCAGAGTCCTCCTGGAGTCACGTGATCAGAGTCCTCCTGGAGTCACATGATCAGAGTCCTCCTGGAGTCACGTGATCAGAGTCCTCCTGGAGTCACGTGATCAGAGTCCTCCTGGAGTCACGTGATCAGAGTCCTAGTGGAGTCACATGATCAGAGTCCTCCTGGAGTCACATGATCAGAGTGACTCTCCGTATATATCCGGTCTCACAGCTCATTGGAGCTTTCTGCAGAACACGTTGGCAAGGCAACGGTGTGACGCCATATACAGTTGCAATCAACATGATTCAACCCACATTGTATTTTAGGTTTATTGGCAAAATGTAAAAATGTTCAGGTGTTTGCAATTAAACAAATTACACAAGAACAGTTTAAATAGTTAAATAAAACTAATATTACAAGGATTCACACTAAATCCTACTTTCAATGACTACTGCAGCTCAAAAATACTCAACCCCCTGAATAGAATTCCTCATAAGAGCACACATTTGCAATTCAGGTGTGGTCTAAAGCTCACCTGATGCAACATATCAAGGGCGGATAAAGCCTGGCGTGCCCTGCCGACACTGGCGGACACCTAGATCACCCGGACCTCGGCCAGGGGACCCAGGTCGCCCGGACCTCGGCCAGGGGACCCAGGTCGCCCGGACCTCGGCCAGGGGACCCAGGTCGCCCGGACCTCGGGCAGGGGACCCAGGTCGCCCGGACCTCGGCCAGGGGACCCAGGTCGCCCGGACCTCGGCCAGGGGACCCAGGTCGCCCGGACCTCGGGCAGGGGACCCAGGTCGCCCGGACCTCGGCCAGGGGACCCAGGTCGCCCGGACCTCGGGCAGGGGACCCAGGTCGCCCGGACCTCGGCCAGGGGACCCAGGTCGCCCGGACCTCGGCCAGGGGACCCAGGTCGCCCGGACCTCGGCCAGGGGACCCAGGTCGCCCGGACCTCGGCCAGGGGACCCAGGTCGCCCGGACCTCGGGCAGGGGACCCAGGTCGCCCGGACCTCGGCCAGGGGACCCAGGTCGCCCGGACCTCGGGCAGGGGACCCAGGTCGCCCGGACCTCGGCCAGGGGACCCAGGTCGCCCGGACCTCGGCCAGGGGACCCAGGTCGCCCGGACCTCGGGCAGGGGACCCAGGTCGCCCGGACCTCGGCCAGGGGACCCAGGTCGCCCGGACCTCGGGCAGGGGACCCAGGTCGCCCGGACCTCGGCCAGGGGACCCAGGTCGCCCGGACCTCGGCCAGGGGACCCAGGTCGCCCGGACCTCGGCCAGGGGACCCAGGTATAGTAATATTAATAATATATAGTAATATTAGTCGTGTTGAGCTGTTTAAATTGTTCTTGTTTGATTTGTTTATTGCAAACAGCTGTTAGTTTGTACATTTTGCCAATAAACTAAACTAATTTTCAGTTGGGGTTGAATAATTTTGATTTTGATTGCAACTGTATATATATATATATATATAT
>NC_084984.1:157500-175000 GCF_963691925.1 Scomber scombrus | reverse complement strand
CATGGACTGGCAGACCGGGGTCAGTGACCCATGGACTGGCAGACCGGGGTCAGGGACCCATGGACTGGCAGACCGGGGTCAGGGACCCATGGACTGGCAGACCGGGGTCAGTGACCCATGGACTGGCAGACCGGGGACAGGGGCCCATGGACTGGCAGACCGGGGACAGGGGCCCATGGACTGGCAGACCGGGGACAGGGGCCCATGGACTGGCAGACCGGGGGGTCCAGCTATCAGGGATCACTACTCAGCCTCCAGGAGAAGCTGCTGCTGAAAGGCTCCGGCTGGTTGTTGAACCTGGTTCAGGAGCAGCGATGTGGTTCTGGCCGTGGAACAGTGGACCAGCTCTTCACCCTGCAGGGATCCTGGAGGGGTCATGGAGGGGTCATGGGAGTTCACACATCCAGTCTACAAACCAGGACCGGGTCCCTCGGGGGACCTTGTGGGAGTTTGGGGTACCAGGGTCTCTGCTGTGAGCCATTGGGTCCCCAAACAACCGCTGTGACAGCTGTGTTCACATTGTCTGCTGTAAGTCCGACCTGGTCTCAGTGGGTGGTGGGCTCCATCAGGGCTGTCCCTGGTCTCTGATCCTGGTTCTGATCCTGGTCTCAGTGGGTGTTGGGCTCCATCAGGGCTGTCCCTGGTCTCTGATCCTGGTTCTGATCCTGGTCTCAGTGGGTGTTGGGCTCCATCAGGGCTGTCCCTGGTCTCTGATACTGGTTCTGATCCTGGTCTCAGTGGGTGTTGTCCATCAGGGCTGTCCCTGGTCTCTGATACTGGTTCAGATCCTGGTCTCAGTGAGTGTTGGGCTCCATCGGGGCTGTCCCTGGTCTCTGATACTGGTTCAGATCCTGGTCTCAGTGGGTGTTGGTCTCTGGATCAGAGCCTCTCCTGAAGGTGAAGCTCTCAGTGTAGCAGTCAGTCTACGTCCCAACCCTCACCTCTGCTCACCAGCTTTGGGTAGTGACCCAAACAATGAGATGCTGGATCCAAGCAGAGAGGGTCTGGGCTCTTAGAGATCGGGTCAGGAGTTCAGACATGCGGGGGAGGCTAGGAGTAGAGCCGCTGCTCCTTCACATGGAGCCAGCTGAGGAGGTCCAGGTCCAACTGGGGGGGGGGGGGGGGGGGGTCTGGGTTTCTGTGCTCAGCCTGATGAGACCCGAGACAGAGGATGGATGTTTATTATTATTTATCATTATTATTTATTTTATTGAGTGATTGATTATTATTATTATTATTATTATTATTATTATTATTATTATTATTATTATTATTATTATTATTATTATTATTATTATTAATTTTCTTTAAGAGTAAAACAAGAAACAATAAAGCCCCCCCTCCTTGTCTCCCCTTTCCGTTTCCGGCGGAAGCCCCTCCCTGTTAGCCGTTAGCCGTTAGCCGGGTTAACGGAGCAGAAATCACCGGGAAGGAGAGAGAAATGCTCCCGGAGGAGGACGGCAGAGGAGCCCGGTGACCGGACGCTGAGTCTGCCCCGAAAACAGCCGCTTACCGGCGGGAAGAGAAGAGAAGACAAGAGAAGAAGAGGAGAAGAGAAGAAGAGAAGAAGAGAAGAAGAGGAGAAGAGAAGAAGAGAAGAAGAGAAGAAGAGTAGAAGAGCCGAGCCCAGGACGGAAAACACCGAACCATAACCCGAGCCTCTGCTAACCCGAACCTCTCCGAACCTTCCCGAGCCCTGACCCAGGATGGGAGCGGAAAGACACACCGTGTTCCTGCTGCTCTGTGAGGCTTTTTTCACTTTAATCATGCTTTAACACAACTGTCACTTTAGCCTTTAGCCCGCTAGCTACACTTTCCCATCCGGTTAGCCTGCTAGCTGCACTTTCCCATTGGATTACATGGAGAGGCGCGGCTAGCGTTAGCATAGCTTCCGTTAGCATAGCTAGCGTTAGCTTTAAAGTTTATAAAGAAATAATAAAACTGTTTAAAATATTAAATCAGTTTATAAAGGAACAAAATATTCACATTGAAGAAGATTAATCAGAATTTAAACTTTTTCATCGTAATGAATAACTCAAAACCATCAATAAATTATCAACATAACTGATCAATTTAACAGTTGACAACTAATCTATGGCTGCAGCTATTGATTAATATTAGTCCAGCCAATTGATAATAAGAATTTAAACATAAAAGAGAAAGTAAGATAAGTCTGATTGTTTCCATTCTACATATTTGTTGAATATTTACATTCTAAGGATGCTGCTGCCTGTAATCCCAGTGTAGGATTAAAGTTACAGTCTGTAATCTCAGTGTAGGATTAAAGTTACAGTCTGTAATCTCAGTGTAGGATTAAAGTTACAGTCTGTAATCTCAGTGTGGGATTAGAGGAAGATGCTGTCTGTAATCTCAGTGTTGGATTAGAGGAAGATGCTGTCTGTAATCTCAGTGTGGGATTAGAGGAAGATGCTGTCTGTAATCTGTGTTGGATTAGAGGAAGATGCTGTCTGTAATCTCAGTGTGGGATTAGAGGAAGATGCTGTCTGTAATATTAAAGTTGGATTAGAGGAAGATGCTGTCTGTAATCTCAGTGTTGGATTAGAGGAAGATGCTGTCTGTAATCTCAGTGTTGGATTAGAGGAAGATGCTGTCTGTAATCTCAGTGTGGGATTAGAGGAAGATGCTGTCTGTAATATTGAAGTAGGATTAGAGGAAGATGCTGTCTGTAATCTCAGTGTGGGATTAGAGGAAGATGCTGTCTGTAATCTCAGTGTTGGATTAGAGGAAGATGCTGTCTGTAATCTCAGTGTTGGATTAGAGGAAGATGCTGTCTGTAATCTCAGTGTGGGATTAGAGGAAGATGCTGTCTGTAATCTCAGTGTTGGATTAGAGGAAGATGCTGTCTGTAATCTCAGTGTGGGATTAGAGGAAGATGCTGTCTGTAATCTCAGTGTTGGATTAGAGGAAGATGCTGTCTGTAATCTCAGTGTTGGATTAGAGGAAGATGCTGTCTGTAATCTCAGTGTTGGATTAGAGGAAGATGCTGTCTGTAATCTCAGTGTGGGATTAGAGGAAGATGCTGTCTGTAATCTCAGTGTTGGATTAGAGGAAGATGCTGTCTGTAATCTCAGTGTGGGATTAGAGGAAGATGCTGTCTGTAATCTCAGTGTGGGATTAGAGGAAGAAGATGCTGTCTGTAATCTCAGTGTGGGATTAGAGGAAGATGGTGTCTGGGTTTGGGTCTGAAACCTGAGACATGTTGGAGTTCTTGAGTGATCACATGATGTCTTAACTTTTTCTTCACATGATGGTCTCATGTCTCTCTCCTCACAGGACCATGCAGTCATTCCTCACTCAGCCCCGTCGCTAGACAGAACGTGTGTGTGTGTGTTTGTGTGTTTGTGTGTTTGTGTGTGTGTGTGTGTGTGTGTGTGTGTGAGATCCAGGATGGGCTTCGGTCGGGATCTGAGGAATTCCCACGAGGGTTTACTGAAGCTGCAGGACTGGGAGTTAAAGGTTAGTGAATACACTTTAAAAGAAATGTTCCAGATTAAAAGTACACAACTACACTGCAGCCTGATGCCCCGCAGGCACTCAAAAGTAAGTTGATGGTTTTAGTTCTGGTTCTGGTGCGGAACATAATGTGAGATGTGTCATGTAATTATGAAAAGTAAGCATGAAAAAGATAGTAGTGTCACACCACACATACACACAGGAGCAATGTCATGGTGACTGCAGTTCAAGTAATGGCCACAGGTGGGACTAATGAGGAGTGTCTGGTTATTATGAAGTGGGTTTGGGTTGGACAATGAGTCCAAATCATTCTAAAAGATTATGAAAGACTCCCAAAAGTTCCCAAAGACTCCCAAAAGTCTAGTTTCCACTGCAGGAACTTTGGGCTAACTTTACGTTGCCGTTGGTGTGTGTCTCCATAGCAGGAACCTCCCCGAAGGACGATCTCCCAGAACTTTTACGGGGGCTAAACGAGTCCCTGCCTCTGGGTAGGTACTCTGTTCGGCCCCGAAAAACTCTGGCGTGGGACTTGAGGTTAACTCTGTGCTGATTGGGTAAACCCAAAGTGGGATGTGGCATGAACAGAAAGCGCCAAAATAAAACATATATAAAACCTAGCAGAAGAACAACAGTAGTAGAAGGTGGTCTAGTGGTTAAGAGCGCAGGCCGTATAAACAGCGGGCCCCGGTTCGAGTTCTGGCCGGCGGACCTTTCTGCATGTCACCCCCCCCCCCCCCCCCCCCCCCCCCGTTCTCTCTACCTCCTGTAATTTCCTGTCTCTCTGCTGTCAAATAAAGGCGTCTATGCCAGTAAAAATCGAAAAAAAAAGAAAGAAAGTGTCTACATTGCATGAAAAAAGGTTAATAACGTCCACCGCCATGTAGCAGCAACCAACCGAGCTCCTTCAATGCTTGTCGCGTCGGTGACGTCCCGGTCAGAGTCCGGTGGGTCCTACTCTGCTATGGAGACACAACAGCTGAGAGGACGTTCCTGTAAAGGTCCCTTCTCCTAAATTTTACCAGGAATTTTCTCAGTGGAAACGGGGGTAAGACTCCCAATGGCTCCCAAAGACTCTTAAAGGTCCTCTAAGGTTCCCAAGGGGCTCCCAAAAGTCCCCAAAGACTACTAAATGTTCCCAAAGACTCCCAAAGGTTCCCAGAGTCACAGCCCTAATTTAGTGTGTGAAATCTGTCTGTCTCTGTCTTGTAGCTGCTGGAAACGGTAAAGCGCTTCATGACTCTGCGGGTGAAGAGTGATAAGGAGTACGCTGCTCTGCTTCTCAGCATGACCCAACAGATGGAGAAACAGGAAGCAGCCGACTATGTCAGCACAGTCAGTAAGGTGAGGACTCATCCAGACCTGGTCCCTGTGTGCTCCTGTCGCAGTCCTGGTCTCAATGTGTCTTAAGCACCGTTCCCACCAAAAGTTCCAGGTACCCAGAGGAACTAATATAAAGAACTAAACTTTGACTTAAATCCCCGTTGTTCATGTTGTCTTCATTCCCACCACATCCAAGGAAGCAGGTGGATCCTGCAGATACCGGGAACCAGTTGGATCCTGCAGATATTAGGAACCAGGTAGATCCTGCAGATATTAGGAACCAGGTAGATCCTGCACATACCGGGAACCAGGTAGATCCTGCAGATATTAGGAACCAGGTAGATCCTGCAGATATTAGGAACCAGGTAGATCCTGCACATGCCGGGAACCAGGTAGATCCTGCAGACATTAGGAACCAGGTAGATCCTGCAGACATTAGGAACCAGGTAGATCCTGCACATACCGGGAACCAGGTAGATCCTGCAGACATTAGGAACCAGGTAGATCCTGCAGACATTAGGAACCAGGTAGATCCTGCAGACATTAGGAACCAGGTAGATCCTGCACATACCAGGAACCAGGTAGATCCTGCAGATATTAGGAACCAGGTAGATCCTGCAGACATTAGGAACCAGGTAGATCCTGCAGACATTAGGAACCAGGTAGATCCTGCACATACCGGGAACCAGGTAGATCCTGCAGATATTAGGAACCAGGTAGATCCTGCAGATATTAGGCACCAGGCAGATCCTGCAGACATTAGGAACCAGGTAGATCCTGCAGACATTAGGAACCAGGTAGATCCTGCAGATATTAGGAACCAGGTAGATCCTGCAGATATTAGGAACCAGGTAGATCCTGCAGACATTAGGAACCAGGTAGATCCTGCAGATATTAGGAACCAGGTAGATCCTGCAGATACCGGGAACCAGATAGATCCTGCAGATATTAGGAACCAGGTAGATCCTGCAGACATTAGGAACCAGGTAGATCCTGCAGACATTAGGAACCAGGTAGATCCTGCACATACCGGGAACCAGGTAGATCCTGCAGACATTAGGAACCAGGTAGATCCTGCAGATATTAGGAACCAGGTAGATCCTGCAAATACCGGGAACCAGGTAGATCCTGCAGATATTAGGAACCAGGTAGATCCTGCACATACCGGGAACCAGGTAGATCCTGCAGACATTAGGAACCAGGTAGATCCTGCACATACCGGGAACCAGGTAGATCCTGCAGACATTAGGAACCAGGTAGATCCTGCAGACATTAGGAACCAGGTAGATCCTGCACATACCAGGAACCAGGTAGATCCTGCAGACATTAGGAACCAGGTAGATCCTGCAGACATTAGGCACCAGGCAGATCCTGCAGACATTAGGAACCAGGTAGATCCTGCAGATATTAGGAACCAGGTAGATCCTGCAAATACCGGGAACCAGGTAGATCCTGCAGACATTAGGAACCAGGTAGATCCTGCAGATATTAGGAACCAGGTAGATCCTGCACATACCAGGAACCAGGTAGATCCTGCAGACATTAGGAACCAGGTAGATCCTGCAGACATTAGGCACCAGGCAGATCCTGCAGACATTAGGAACCAGGTAGATCCTGCAGACATTAGGAACCAGGTAGATCCTGCAGACATTAGGCACCAGGCAGATCCTGCAGACATTAGAAACCAGGTAGATCCTGCAGACATTAGGAACCAGGTAGATCCTGCAGATATTAGGAACCAGGTAGATCCTGCAAATACCGGGAACCAGGTAGATCCTGCAGACATGAGGAACCAGGTAGATCCTGCAGATATTAGGAACCAGGTAGATCCTGCAGATACCGGGAACCAGGTAGATCCTGCAGATACCGGGAACCAGGTAGATCCTAAACATACTGGGAACCAGGTAGATCCTGCAGATATTAGGAACCAGGTAGATCCTGCAGACATTAGGAACCAGGTAGATCCTGCACATACCGGGAACCAGGTAGATCCTGCACATACCGGGAACCGTATGATGAGTTGGACATAATGAGTAAAAGAAAAGAAGAAATGCAGAGGAGCAGAATGAAATGTTTGATGGTTGTTTGCTTTAGAACATAAACAACCTGAAACTATTAGAAAATAACATTTGATTTCTTTGACCATGTCTGTCCGTCTTTTCGTACGAGTTGGGGAGCCGACAACAAAGTCCAACTTTTAACTTTAATCAACTGGACTGAACTGGTCCTAAATAGATACAAGAGCACATTTTTAAAAAGGAGGTGGTTCACTAGTTGAAGCAGCTGCGCTGTGCAGGTTTGACCAATCAGAGACGGTCATCCTCACAAACTCCGCCACAAAACCCTGAACTCCCTTCAGGTCAGAGCTTCAGCTAGACCCTGGTTCCTCTGGTGGAAACGCAGGTAGAGTTCCTCAAAAGATTCCTAGTACCTGGTCTCTGTGTGTCCCTATCTCAGTCCTGGTCTGTGTGTCCCTATCTCAGTCCTGGTCTGTGTGTCCCTATCTCAGTCCTGGTCTCTGTGTGTCCCTATCTCAGTCCTGGTCTCTGTGTGACCTTATCTCAGTCCTGGTCTCTGTGTGTCCCTATCTCAGTCCTGGTCTCTGTGTGTCCCTATCTCAGTCCTGGTCTGTGTGTCCCTATCTCAGTCCTGGTCTGTGTGTGACCTTATCTCAGCCCTGGTCTCAGTGTGTCCTTATCTCAGCCCTGGTCTCAGTGTGTCCCTATCTCAGTCCTGGTCTGTGTGTCCCTATCTCAGTCCTGGTCTCTGTGTGTCCCTATCTCAGTCCTGGTCTGTGTGTGACCTTATCTCAGCCCTGGTCTCAGTGTGTCCTTATCTCAGTCCTGGTCTCTGTGTGTCCCTATCTCAGTCCTGGTCTCAGGTGATCCGTCAGACGGAGGTCTTGGGTCGGGTCATGAGGACTCACGCCGATGATCTGAACTCTGGTCCTCTTCATCGTCTCGCTACGTTGATCCGAGACAAGCAGCAAGTGAAGAAGAGTTACCAGAGTCTTCATCAGCAGCTGGAGAGCCACAACCACAAGGTACTACTACTACTGCAGTACTACTACACAGTACTACTACTACTACTACAACTACTGCAGTACTACTACACAGTACTACAACTACTGCAGTACTACTACACAGTACTACAACTACTGCAGTACTACTACACAGTACTACTACACAGTACTACAACTACTGCAGTACTACTACACAGTACTACTACACAGTACTACTACACAGTACTACAACTGTTCTGTCAGTCATTGTAATGATTGTTGTTGCTAGGTAACCAGGAGCGACCTGGACAAGCTGAAGTCGACGTATCGTCAGCTGAGCCGCGACGCTAACAACACTAAAGAGAAATACAGAGAAGCTCTAGCTAAAGGTCAGAGGTCACCCTCACTTCTGTCACAATGTTAAACAAATGATTGACAGTTTCCAAAAGTATGTGACCCTCCTTCTCATCCAATCACAGGTCGGGAGGCGGAGCGTGCTCACGAGCGTTACGACAAAGCGACGACGAAACTCCACAACCTTCACAACCAGTACGTGTTAGCGGTGTGCGGCGCGCGGACGCAGCAGGACGAACACCGGCGCAGCGCTGCGCCTGTGCTGCTCGACTCCCTCCAGAGGATGCAGGAGGACATGACACTCGCCCTGTGAGTCACATGATCTCCCAAAACATGTACTACTGGAGTACTCCGTGTGTACTTGTACTACAGGAGGAGTATTCTGGAGGAGTACTGTGTGTGTACTTTTGTGTACTTGTACTACAGGAGGAGTACTGTGAGTGTGTACTTTTGTGTACTTGTACTACAGGAGGAGTACTGTGAGTGTGTACTTGTACTACAGGAGGAGTATTCTGGAGGAGTATTCATTGTGTACTTGTACTACAGGAGGAGTACTGAGTGTGTACTTGTGTGTACTTGTACTACAGGAGGAGTATTCTGGAGGAGTACTGAGTGTGTACTTGTGTGTACTTGTACTACAGGAGGAGTATTCTGGAGGAGTACTGAGTGTGTACTTGTGTGTACTTGTACTACAGGAGGAGTATTCTGGAGGAGTACTGAGTGTGTACTTGTGTGTACTTGTACTACAGGAGGAGTATTCTGGAGGAGTACTGTGAGATCAGCAGCCTGCTGACGGAGGAGATCGTGAAGGTCCATCAGGAGATCTCTGCAGCGGTTCAACAGATCGATCCTCTAGCAGAGTATCAGCACTTCATCGACGCTTATCGGTCTGTTGCTGTCTCAGTGTTTCCGTGGTAACCGTGTTTCTGTCCCCTTGTTGCTGTGGTAACGGTGTGCGTCCTCCCCCAGGTCTCCGGAGACTCCGGAGGAAGTGGTGGAGTTCGACACGTCTCTGCTGGAGGAGACGGACAACCTGCCGGCTGACATCCTGTGGAACACGCTGACGGCCGACAGCCTGCAGGCCATGTGAGAACCCGAACCCTGGAAAGTCTGTTTAAGGCGTTAAATCACACAGAAGTTCATGTTGTTTTCACTTCCTGTTTGTTCTTGCAGGTTGTCGTCGGCGACAGAGGAGCTAACGCTTACGCAGCAGAACCTGCGGACGAAGGAGGCGCTCGCCGACGACCTCGACTCCAAAATCCAGACGAGTCAGCAGAACGCAGAGAGGAAGAGCGAGTAAGACCCTCTAACTGTTCTCCAGACCCACACCTTATTTAAGAGGTGCTGAGTAAATATTATATATGAATTATTAGGTCATAATTCAGTGTGTATATAGACAGAGCATGTTGTTATGTTACAGCTTATTCCAAAATGGATTAAATTCCTTTTTTTCCCTCATCAATCTACACACAACATCCCAGAATGATGAAGCCAAAAAGGTCTTTTAAAATGTTTGAAAATGTATTAAAATTAAAAAACTGAAATATTGCATTAACATAAGGATTCACTCCCTTTGCTCGGGTTCTTAGTTGAGGCTCCTACAGGCTTCACCTGTGTTTCTCCAGCAGTGTCTGGAAAAACTGGGTTGACTTAGTTTGACCACTCGGATCAGACTAATAATACTGTATCCTATAAACCTCTTAGTTCCAGCTACACACTTTATATTGATCATAAGTTCTTCAATGGAAAGGGACTGTGTAATGGCGCTTTTCCACTACACCGTTCCAGCTCAGCTCGCCTCGGTTCTTTTTGCGTTTCCATCAGGGATAGTACCTGGTACCTGCTGCTCCTCCATCAGGGATAGTACCTGGTACCTGCTGCTCCATCAGGGATAGTACCTGGTACCTGCTCCTCCATCAGGGATAGTACCTGGTACCTGCTGCTCCTCCATCAGGGATAGTACCTGGTACCTGCTCCTCCATCAGGGATAGTACCTGGTACCTGCTGCTCCATCAGGGATAGTACCTGGTACCTGCTGCTCCATCAGGGATAGTACCTGGTACCTGCTGCTCCTCCATCAGGGATAGTACCTGGTACCTGCTCCTCCATCAGGGATAGTACCTGGTACCTGCTCCTCCATCAGGGATAGTACCTGGTACCTGCTCCTCCATCAGGGATAGTACCTGGTACCTGCTGCTCCATCAGGGATAGTACCTGGTACCTGCTGCTCCATCAGAGATAGTACCTGGTACCTGCTGCTCCATCAGGGATAGTACCTGGTACCTGCTGCTCCATCAGGGATAGTACCTGGTACCTGCTGCTCCATCAGGGATAGTACCTGGTACCTGCTCCTCCATCAGGGATAGTACCTGGTACCTGCTGCTCCATCAGGGATAGTACCTGGTACCTGCTGCTCCATCAGGGATAGTACCTGGTACCTGCTGCTCCATCAGGGATAGTACCTGGTACCTGCTGCTCCTCCATCAGGGATAGTACCTGGTACCTGCTGCTCCTCCATCAGGGATAGTACCTGGTACCTGCTCCTCCATCAGGGATAGTTCCTGGTACCTGGTACTGTTTTAGTATCTGCTCTGGTTCCAAACGAGCCGAGCCGACACTAAAATGTGATGTCGACACACTGCTGGCCGCTGATTGGTAGTTGTCGCTGGAAGAGTCATGAGCCGTCCCACACAAGAATCAAACCCGGCCTTTTTAAATACCGGCAGCAGCGTTACCATAGTTACAGCTATACGGCGTTACCATAGTTACAGCTATACGGCGTTACCATAGTTACAGCGTTACCCTAGTTACAGCCATACGGTTCAATGTTCTTGCTTTGTGTGTGACAGAAAGCCTCATACAGCAGCAAGTACACCATCGCCTCCATGTCCTCCATTGTTTATGTGTTTTGTGTCGCGTATAAAACGAAGTCACGACAGTTTCGCGGAGCCGTTGCTATGACGACCCCGCCCACGTAGGTACTATTTTGTAATGGAAAAGGAACCGTACCGAGGCGAGGCGAGTCGTGCTGAAACTGTGTAGTGGAAAAGCGCCATAAATGGACTAACCTGGACTTGTCTTGGTGTCATTTTGCTGTATGGGTGAATATAAATTCTCCTGGAGGAGTTCTTGTACTGCATCGTGTGTCTAGAAGACTTTATACAGGATGAAATGAAGAAATGATGTATCTTGATATAAATGAAAGGAATCAGCTCAAAGATGATCAGTGGAAACAGGAAGCACCTGAGCTCCATTTAGACTGTCACAGTAAAGGGAGTGAATACTTATCTACACGTTTTATTTTATTTTTTTATTATTTTATTTATTTTTATTTTTTTTCCTTTTTCATTTTGTCATTATGGGATATTTCTGTAGATTGATGAGAAAAAAAAAAGGAATTTGATCCATTTAGTAATAATTTGTGTTTCAGCTGCGTCCTGCTGCTCAGTCAGAAACTGTCTCTCCTGGAGCTCCGGCACGCCGTCCAATCACTACGCGGATCTGAGGCTCGCCTTTCCTCCCAGAAGGCATTGCTGGACACCAAGATGGCCGCCACCTCTGCCTCACCACCCCCACCGCCGCCGCTCCCGGCGCTGGCGTATGAGGACGACGCACGCTCCGTCGGCTCCACCGTAAATATGAGCCATCAATATACGATCAATATATAATTAATATAAGCCGACTGGAAGCCGACAGGAAGCTGACTGGAAGTTGACAGGAAGCTGACAGGAAGCTGACTGGTAGCTGACAGGAAGCTGACAGGAAGCTGACAGGAAGCTGACAGGAAGCTGACAGGAAGCCGACTGGAAGCCGACTGGTAGCCGACTGGTAGCCGACTGGTAGCCGACTGGTAGGTGACAGGAAGCTGACTGGAAGTTGACAGGAAGCTGACAGGAAGCTGACTGGAAGTTGACAGGAAGCTGACAGGAAGCTGACTGGTAGCTGACAGGAAGCTGACTGGAAGCCGACAGGAAGCTGACTGGAAGTTGACAGGAAGCTGACAGGAAGCTGACTGGTAGCTGACAGGAAGCTGACAGGAAGCTGACAGGAAGCTGACTGGAAGCTGACAGGAAGCCGACTGGAAGCTGACTGGAAGCCGACTGGAAGCCGACTGGTAGGTGACAGGAAGCTGACTGGTAGGTGACTGGGAGCTGACAGGAAGCTGACAGGAAGCTGACTGGAAGCTGACTGGTAGGTGACTGGGAGCTGACTGGAAGCCGACTGGAAGCCGACTGGAAGCTGACTGGAAGCCGACTGGAAGCCGACTGGTAGGTGACAGGAAGCTGACTGGTAGGTGATTGGGAGCTGACAGGAAGCTGACTGGAAGATGACTGGCAGGTGACAGGAAGCTGACTGGTAGGTGACTGGAAGCTGACTGGAAGCTGACTGGTAGGTGACTGGAAGCTGACTGGAAGCTGACTGGTAGGTGACAGGAAGATGACTGGTAGCTGACTGGAAGCTGACTGGTAGGTGACAGGAAGATGACTGGTAGCTGACTGGAAGCTGACTGGTAGGTGACAGGAAGATGACTGGTAGCTGACTGGAAGCTGACTGGTAGGTGACTGGTAGGTGACTGGAAGCTGACAGGAAGCTGACAGAAAGCTGACAGGAAGCTGACTGGAAGCTGAAATGTAGGTGACTGGTAGGTGACAGGAAGCTGACTGGTAGGTGACTGGAAGCTGACAGGAAGCTGACTGGAAGCCGACAGGAAGCTGACAGGAAGCCGACAGGAAGCTGACAGGAAGCCGACAGGAAGCTGACAGGAAGCCGACAGGAAGCTGACTGGTAGGTGACTGGTAGCTGACTGGAAGCTGACTGGTAGGTGACAGGAAGCTGACTTGTAGGTGACTGGTAGGTGACTGGAAGCTGACAGGAAGCTGACAGAAAGCTGACAGGAAGCTGACAGGAAGCTGACTGGAAGCTGACTGGTAGGTGACTGGTAGGTGACTGGAAGCTGACAGGAAGCTGACTGGAAGCTGACTGGAAGCCGACAGGAAGCTGACAGGAAGCCGACAGGAAGCTGACAGGAAGCTGACTGGAAGCCGACAGGAAGCTGACAGGAAGCTGACAGGAAGCTGACTGGAAGCTGACTGGAAGCCGACAGGAAGCTGACAGGAAGCTGACAGGAAGCCGACAGGAAGCTGACGCTGCATGTTTTTCAGGATAAAACGAAGGAGAAGGGCTCGCGCTTCGACACTCTCCGACACTCTCTGGCCGGGATGATCCGCTCTCCTAAAGCCATGCTGGGCTCCTCCACCTCGGTGAGCTTCAACACACTCTGACCAATGGGAAGACAGCCTGTTGATGACATCCCTGATAGATAGGTTATTGATAATTGGTTCAGTTAATGATTGATCAGGAAAAGCCAGTAAGGGGACCTTGAGTAGATGTGTTTCCTGCTTGCTTCCTGCAGCAGTTCTTTGACGTGATCCCGACGTCGGAGCGCCCTCTGGCGGATCAGGAGTGGTACCACGGCGCCATCCCCCGAACCGAGGCTCAGGAGTTACTACGGCAACAGGGAGACTTCCTGGTGAGGGAGAGCCACGGCAAGCCGGGCGAGTACGTCCTGTCTGTGTTTTCTGACGAGCAGAGACGACACTTCATCATCCAATACGCTGATGTAAGTATTAACTGTTATACATTTATATTTAACTATATATTGTTGATCTCACCACGAGGGGAACCATAAAATGTTGCGTTTGGTTATTAATAATGATCAATAATGATCGTAAATAATTATTAATAAGAAATGAAAGAAGCTACTTAGCATGTAGCTTAGCTTAGCCTGTGTTGTTTCACCAACAGCTGTGTGGTGTGTGTGGTTAGTAAGAAGAGAAGAAGAGAAGAAGCAGAGAGAGAAAGTGGCAAAGCTTCTTACACAGATAAACATGCGCAGCGTGGACACGTGTTAGCTGAGCTGGCGCTGACCCGGCGCTGACCCGGCGCTGACCCAACGGCAGCTAGAGATGGAGGTCCGTCCACAGCAGGTCTATAGCTGCTTTATCTGCCCTCTCTTAATTCTTCCACGAACACAGAAACAGTTCATCACTATGGCAACAAACTGTAAACAAGACTCAGAGTCCACAGCAAGTACCGGCTCGGTCCAAAAACACAAACAGCAGAACCAGATAATACTAAACTAGTGTTTAACGCGTTTTCCTTTGTTTGCTGAACTCAGAGCTCAGTCCATCGGTCCCGGTCCAACACTGTGATCTCTCTCTCTCTCTCTCTCTGATAGAGTCAGTACCCTCCCGGTCCAACACTATGATCTCTCTCTCTCTCTCTGATAGAGTCAGTACCGTCCCGGTCCAACACTATGATCTCTCTCTCTCTCTCTGATAGAGTCAGTACCGTCCCGGTCCAACACTATGATCTCTCTCTCTCTCTCTGATAGAGTCAGTACCGTCCCGGTCCAACACTATGATCTCTCTCTCTCTCTCTCTCTCTCTCTGATAGAGTCAGTACCGTCCCGGTCCAACACTATGATCTCTCTCTCTCTCTCTCTCTGATAGAGTCAGTACCGTCCCGGTCCAACACTATGATCTCTCTCTCTCTCTCTCTCTGATAGAGTCAGTACCGGTTTGAAGGGACCGGCTTTTCCACCATCCCCCAGCTCATCGAGCATCACTTCTCCACCAAACAGGTCATCACTAAGAAGTCTGGAGTGGTGCTGCTCAACCCCGTCGTCAAGGCAACCATGTTCCTTATCTATACTACATATGTATATTAGCTGATACGTATTAACTGTAATATTATAAATGTAAAGTATAACTACACATTTATATAAAATCTATGTTTCTATATTTAGATGATCAGTGTATATGAACATTATGTTATATACAGTTGCAAGAAAAAGTATGTGAACCCTTTGAGATTACTTGGATTTCTGCATAAAATGTGTTCTGATCTTCATCTAAGTTACAACAATAGACAAACACAGTCTGCTTAAACTAAAACTGCACAGAAAATTATATGTTTTCATTTTTTATTGAACACAACATGTAAACATTCACAGTGCAGAGTATGTGAACCTTTGGATTTAATAACTGGTCGACCTTTAGCAGCAAGAACCTCAACCAAACGTTTCCTGTAGTTCAGATCAGACCTGCACAACGGTCAGGAGGAGTTTTGGACCGTTCCTCTTTACAAAACTGTTTCAGTTCAGCAATATTCTTGTGATGTCTGGTGTGAATTGCTCTCTTGAGGTCATGCCACAGCATGTCAATCGGGTTGAGGTCAGGATCTGACTGGATTCTGTTGTTGATTTACTTTGATGCTTTGGGTCGTTGTCCTGTTGCATCTCCTCCTCTGTTGAGCTTCAGTTGGCGGACAGATGGTCTGCAAAATGTTTTGATACAGTTGGGAATTCATTTCTCCATTGATGACCCTGGCCTGACCCAGGCCTGACCCAGGCCTGACCCTGGCCTGACCCAGGCCTGACCCTGGCCTGACCCTGGCCTGACCCAGGCCTGACCCTGGCCTGACCCAGGCCTGACCCAGGCCTGACCCAGGCCTGACCCTGGCCTGACCCAGGCCTGACCCTGGCCTGACCCTGGCCTGACCCAGGCCTGACCCTGGCCTGACCCTGGCCTGACCCAGGCCTGACCCTGGCCTGACCCTGGCCGGACCCTGGCCTGACCCAGGCCTGACCCTGGCCTGACCCTGGCCTGACCCTGGCCTGACCCAGGCCCTGAGGCAGCAAAGCAGCCCCAAACCATGATGCCCCCTCCACCAGATTTCACAGTTGGGATGAGGTTCTGATGTTGGTGTGCTAACCCTAACCCTTCTCCACACATAGCGTTGTGTGTTCCTTCCAAACAACTCAACGTTGGATTCATCTGTCCAGAACATCCAGCCAGTAGTTCTGTGGGACATCCAGGTGCTCTTCTGCAAACTTCAAACGTGCAGCAATGTTTTTCTTTGCCATCAGTGGCTTCCTCCGTGGTGTTAAACGTTAGCATCTAACCCTAACCCTCCGTGGTGTTAAACGTTAGCATCTAACCCTAACCCTCCGCGGTGTTAAACGTTAGCATCTAACCCTAACCCTCCGTGGTGTTAAACGTTAGCATCTAACCCTAACCCTCCGCGGTGTTAAACGTTAGCATCTAACCCTAACCCTCCGCGGTGTTAAACGTTAGCATCTAACCCTAACCCTCCGCGGTGTTAAACGTTAGCATCTAACCCTAACCCTCCGCGGTGTTAAACGTTAGCATCTAACCCTAACCCTCCGCGGTGTTAAACGTTAGCATCTAACCCTAACCCTCCGCGGTGTTAAACGTTAGCATCTAACCCTAACCCTCCGTGGTGTTAAACGTTAGCATCTAACCCTAACCCTCCGTGGTGTTAAACGTTAGCATCTAACCCTCCGTGGTGTTAAACGTTAGCATCTAACCCTAACACTCCGTGGTGTTAAACGTTAGCATCTAACCCTCCGTGGTGTTAAACGTTAGCATCTAACCCTCCGTGGTGTCCTCCCATGAACTCCATTCTTCTTTAATGTTTTCCTTATTGTAGATTCATCAACAGAAATGTTAGCATGTGCCAGAGATCTTTGTAAGTCTTTATCTGACACTCTAGGATTGTTTCTCACCTCATTGAGCATTCTGCGCTGTGCTCTATCGTCATCTTTACGACCACGCCGAGGGAGAGGAGCAACAGTGCTGAACTTTCTCCATTTGTAGACCATCTGTCTTACCGTAGACACATCAAAGCTTTTAGAGGTACTTCTGTGACCCTTTCCAGCTTCATGTAAGTCAACAACTCTTCATCGTAGGTGTTCTCAGAGCTCTTTTGTGCGAGGCATCAGGCAAAGCTTCTTCAGAACAGCTAACTGTGTTTATAGGGCAGCTTTAACCAACACCTGCTATCTCATCACATTGATTGGTTGGCTGACTCCTGGCTCCAGTTAGCTCTTGGAGAAGTCATCAGCCGAGGGGTTCACATACTCTGCACTGTGAATGTTTACATGTTGTGTTCAATAAAAAAAGGAAAACATATAATGTTTTGTGCAGTTTTAGTTTAAGCAGACTGTGTTTGTCTATTGTTGTGACTTAGATGAAGATCAGAACACATTTTATGCAGAAATCCAAGTAATCCCAAAGGGTTCACATACTTTTTCTTGCAACTGTATATATTCATAGTACAGGGTTAGGGGTTAGGGTGGATATAGTGCTGCAGGATCAATAATCTGATTGATTGATTTTCTCATGCAGGATAAAAAATGGATCCTGAACCATGAGGACGTGACGCTCGGGGAGCTGTTGGGAAAGGTGACCTCACTTCCTGTTTCCTATCTCCTTTCCACCAATCACAGCACAGTTTTGTCAGTTCCTCTATGCCTCCATGTCCCAT
>NC_084984.1:127500-152500 GCF_963691925.1 Scomber scombrus | reverse complement strand
CCACACTGACCCCGCCCCCAGCTGTCAATCACTACACTGACCCCGCCCCCAGCTGTCAATCATTACACTGACCCCGCCCCCAGCTGTCAATCATTACACTGACCCCGCCCCCAGCCGTCAATCACCACACTGACCCCGCCCCCAGCTGTCAATCACCACACTGACCCCGCCCCCAGCTGTCAATCATTACACTGACCCCGCCCCCAGCCGTCAATCATTACACTGACCCCGCCCCCAGCCGTCAATCATTACACTGACCCCGCCCCCAGCCGTCAATCATTACACTGACCCCGCCCCCAGCCGTGAATCACCACACTGACCCCGCCCCCAGCTGTCAATCACCACACTGACCCCGCACCCAGCCGTCAATAACTACACTGACCCAGCTGTCAATCACTACACTGACCCCGCCCCCAGCCGTCGATCACTACACTGACCCCGCCCCCAGCCGTCAATCATTACACTGACCCCGCCCCAGCCGTGAATCACCACACTGACCCCGCCCCCAGCTGTCAATCACCACACTGACCCCGCCCCCAGCCGTCAATAACTACACTGACCACGCCCCCAGCTGTCAATCATTACACTGGCCCCGCCCCAACCACACTAACTCCGCCCCCTCTTTTGTTTATTTTACAGGAAGTCGTTTTTGACCAATCAGTGAGCTTGAACATTTTGTTGTTAAATTAAAAAAAGATAAAAAAATTGGCTCTGCGGCCATTTTTTAATTATTGTTGCTAGGAAACCACTGAATTAGCTCTGATTGGCTGTCATAGAAACTGAAGATGGCGGCTCTTACAGGTGTAAATGAATCCCAGCTCCTGATTGGTCAACAGCGCCGCCTGCTGACTGAACGTGTAAATAAATCATTAATCTGTTTTTATTGATTATCAATAAATAACCAATCACAACAACTGCTGTGTGACACCAGTTTATTGATCAGTGTGATTATTAATCAGTGTGATAGATTATTGATCAGTGTGATAGATTATTGATCAGTGTGATTATTGATCAGTGTGATAGATTATTGATCAGTGTGATTATTAATCAGTGTGATAGATTATTGATCAGTGTGATTATTGATCAGTGTGATAGATTATTGATCAGTGTGATTATTGATCAGTGTGATAGCCCTAACCCTCCAGAGGGCATCGGGGGGAAGAGTCCCTGATGATGTTTTGGGGCCTTGTAAAGACAGCAGCTTTTGTGCAAGTCCTCCGGTGCTGATAGTTGTGTTCCAGAGATGTTTTGGGCCGACTTGATGACTCTCTGGAGAGCTTTCCTATCGGCAGCAGTGGAGCTGGAGAACTACAGCAGCATGTCGGATGTCGGGATAAAAGGACACGAGCAGTTCCTGGGACAGTCTGGATGAGACAGTACGGAGCAGCAGTGGTGCCAGGTTGTTAGAGGAGCATCACTCAGACTCTGCACCGCTCTGAACCGGGCCGACCACGAACTGAATGATGGTGTTGGTGTGTAGAAGGAAAACAGAAGAAGACTCAGCACACAACCCTGCGGGACTCCGGTGCTGAGTGTCGGTTCCCCAACCGGACCGTCTGTTAGCGGTCGGTTAAAAAGTCCTTAAAACAACGACGTGTTCTGATTCACAGCGAGGTCCAGTCTGCTGGGTTAGGGTTCCTCTCCAGTCTGCTGGGTTAGGGTTCCTCTCCAGTCTGCTGGGTTAGGGTTCCTCTCCAGTCTGCTGGGTTAGGGTTCCTCTCCAGTCTGCTGGGTTAGGGTTCCTCTCCAGTCTGCTGGGTTAGGGTTCCTCTCCAGTCTGCTGGGTTAGGGTTCCTCTCCAGTCTGCTGGGTTAGGGTTCCTCCCCAGTCTGCTGGGTTAGGGTTCCTCTCCAGTCTGCTGGGTTAGGGTTCCTCCCCAGTCTGCTGGGTTAGGGTTCCTCCCCAGTCTGCTGGGTTAGGGTTCCTCTCCAGTCTGCTGGGTTAGGGTTCCTCTCCAGTCTGCTGGGTTAGGGTTCCTCTCCAGTCTGCTGGGTTAGGGTTCCTCTCCAGTCTGCTGAGGAGGATCGTATTAAATCCAAAAACAGCAGCTTCACAGATGTTCTCTAGAACCCTAACCCTCTAGAACCGTAACTCTAACCCTCTAGAACCGTAACTCTAACCCTCTAGAACCGTAACCCTCTAGAACCCAACATTTCTAGAACCGTAACTCTAACTCTCCAGAACCCTAACTCTCTAGAACCCTAACAGGTTCTGGTCAGAGGGTTCCTTTGGGACCGTTGCATGTAGACAGGGAGAAGTTATTTATCAGTGATTTAAAATCAATAATAAAAATGTTGTAACTTTTTTAAATAAAGATCTGACCCCCCCCCCCCTCCGGTCTGTGATTGGTTACCCTGGTTACCATCCTCAGTGTGTGAAGCTTTGAGTCCATTTACCATCAGGTGACCACATCATATTATGGGATGCTATTCATTAGCAGCTAATGTTAGCTGGCTAGCCCCCCCCACCGTTAGTCGATCAGTTTATTGAATTTACAGTAAAACTGGTGTTTTTATATCAAAGCTTTATTAACAAACATACAGACGAACATCAGAACTGCAGACTACCGAACAGCGTGGGCAGCGTGGACGGCTTCGGGTGAGGCTTGTATCCGATTCGCTCGTTTATAAGCTCCGCCCTCGACGCCGCCGCAGAGGAAGTGGCTGAGGCTGAGGCTCCGCCCCCGATGACGTCAACGCTGATGACTGAAGCCCCGCCCACCCCGCCGCCAGACTCCGCCTCCTCGCGCTGACGCTTCCTGGCCTGCAAACAGATCAATGATGTCATCACGCCGTGATGTTATTACCATGGCAACAGATGATAGAAACTTTATTGTCCCTGAAAGGAAGGTTTAAGTTAACATCCCATAATAAACACATAAAAGATGTTGAAGCTGAAACTCTACTTTACATTTGTAGATTTTATTTATTTCAAATCCCTGGAAGAATCTATAGATATAATATATTATATATATAATATAATTATGCGATGTTACGGTTTAGCATCACATGACACTAAGCTCAGTACTAAGCCCCCACAGAGGTCAGAGGTCATGTTAGTGTCTGCTGTTATAAATAAAGTTTAGACCTCCAGCTCTTTCTTCACACTCTCGAACTCGTCCGTATCGTCGATCTTTAACTCCAAACGCGTCGGCTTCCTCCTCAACATCTTTACTCTTCTTCTGTGGTTTTATCTGCAGAACATCAACCAAGCTTTATTTATACACACACACAGTAACACACACACACACACACACACACACACACACACACACACACACACACACAGTAACACATACACACACACACACACAAAGTAACACACACACACACACACAGTAACACACACACACACACAGTAACACACACACACACAGTAACACACACACACAAAGTAACACACACACACACTAACACACACACACACAGTAACACGTTCACACAGTAACACACACACACACAGTAACACACAAAGTAACACACACACAGTAACACACAAAGTAACACACACACACACACAGTAACACACACACAGTAACACACACACACACACAGTAACACACAAAGTAACACATTCACACAGTAACACACACACACACACACAGTAACACACAAAGTAACACACACACACAGTAACACACACAGTAACACATACACACAGTAACACACACAGTAACACACACAGTAACACACACACACACAGTAACACATACACAGTAACACACACACACACACACACACAGTAACACATACACAGTAACACACACTCCGATCAGCTGATCGATTATAGCGGAAGTAAACAGTGATCAATAAACGGTACCTGATCGGTAGCTAGCAGTGTTAGCTAGGAGGCTAGCCGCGGTGATGATCTGTAGCCGGAAGAAGAATTTTTGACCCGGAAGCTGCTGACGATGTTTACATCCGGGTCAGTCCCCCTGTTGCGCATGTGCAGACGGTCCTGAGGACGCAGTAGCTTCGTTCGCGCGCGGTGAGTTTAATTCATTAAAGTTTAATTAAATAATGAACCTAAACAGGTTTTAGTAGTTTAGAATTAACTTCCGGGTGTCTGAAGCTCAGAGTAGAGCTGAGAGTTAAGCTTATAGTTGTAGATATAGATTTATAGAGTTAAAGTTAAGCTAGCCTTCCCTCAGCTAACAAGCCTCTCTGCTGTTCAGCTCCTCCGCCAGCAGGTTAGTCCGGGTTAACTAGTCCGGGTTAGCTAGTCCGGGTTAAGTAGTCCGGGTTAGCTAGTCCGGGTTAACTAGTCCGGGTTAACTAGTCCGGGTTAACTAGTCCGGGTTAACTAGTCCGGGTTAGCTAGTCCGGGTTAACTAGTCCGGGTTAACTGGGAGAGCAGTGTTCTAGTAGGTTCATAAGGTTCTATGAGCTGGGAGCGCAGTGTTCTAGTAGGTTCATAAGGTTCTATGAGCTGGGAGCGCAGTGTTCTAGTAGGTCCATAAGGTTCTATGAGCTGGGAGCGCAGTGTTCTAGTAGGTCCATAAGGTTCTATAAGCTGGGAGCACAGTGTTCTAGTAGGTTCATAAGGTTCTATGAGCTGGGAGCGCAGTGTTCTAGTAGGTTCATAAGGTTCTATGAGCTGGGAGCACAGTGTTCTAGTAGGTTCATGAGGTTCTATGAGCTGGGAGCGCAGTGTTCTATTAGGTCCATAAGGTTCTATGAGCTGGGAGCGCAGTGTTCTAGGTTCATAAGGTTCTATGAGCTGGGAGCACAGTGTTCTAGTAGGTCCATAAGGTTCTATAAGCTGGGAGCGCAGTGTTCTAGTAGGTTCATGAGGTTCTATGAGCTGGGAGCGCAGTGTTCTAGTAGGTTCATAAGGTTCTATGAGCTGGGAGCACAGTGTTCTAGTAGGTTCATACGGTTCTATGGCCTGGGAGCGCAGTGTTCTAGTAGGTCCATAAGGTTCTATAAGCTGGGAGCACAGTGTTCTAGTAGGTCCATAAGGTTCTATGAGCTGGGAGCGCAGTGTTCTAGTAGGTCCATAAGGTTCTATGAGCTGGGAGCGCAGTGTTCTAGTAGGTTCATAAGGTTCTATGAGCTGGGAGCGCAGTGTTCTAGTAGGTTCATAAGGTTCTATGAGCTGGGAGCGCAGTGTTCTAGTAGGTTCATACGGTTCTATGGCCTGGGAGCGCAGTGTTCTAGTAGGTCCATAAGGTTCTATAAGCTGGGAGCGCAGTGTTCTAGTAGGTCCATAAGGTTCTATGAGCTGGGAGCGCAGTGTTCTAGTAGGTTCATAAGGTTCTATGAGCTGGGAGCACAGTGTTCTAGTAGGTCCATAAGGTTCTATGAGCTGGGAGCGCAGTGTTCTAGTAGGTCCATAAGGTTCTATGAGCTGGGAGCGCAGTGTTCTAGGTTCATAAGGTTCTATGAGCTGGGAGCGCAGTGTTCTAGTAGGTCCATAAGGTTCTATGAGCTGGGAGCGCAGTGTTCTAGGTTCATAAGGTTCTATGAGCTGGGAGCGCAGTGTTCTAGGTTCATAAGGTTCTATGAGCTGGGAGCACAGTGTTCTAGTAGGTTCATGTGGTTCTATGAGCTGGGAGCGCAGTGTTCTAGGTCCATAAGGTTCTATGAGCTGGGAGCGCAGTGTTCTAGTAGGTTCATGTGGTTCTATGAGCTGGGAGCGCAGTGTTCTAGGTCCATAAGGTTCTATGAGCTGGGAGCGCAGTGTTCTAGTAGGTTCATGTGGTTCTATGAGCTGGGAGCACAGTGTTCTAGTAGGTACATAAGGTTCTATGAGCTGGGAGCGCAGTGTTCTAGTATCTTCATGTGGTTCTATGAGCTGGGAGCACAGTGTTCTAGTAGGTCCATAAGGTTCTATGAGCTGGGAGCGCAGTGTTCTAGTAGGTTCATGAGGTTCTATGAGCTGCGAGCGCAGTGTTCTAGTAGGTTCATAAGGTTCTATGAGCTGGGAGCGCAGTGTTCTAGTAGGTTCATAAGGTTCTAGGGCTGGGAGCGCAGTGTTCTAGTAGGTCCATAAGGTTCTATGAGCTGGGAGCGCAGTGTTCTAGTAGTTCAATAAGGTTCTATGAGCTGGGAGCGCAGTGTTCTAGTAGGTCCATAAGGTTCTATAAGCTGGGAGCACAGTGTTGTAGGTTCATAAGGTTCTATGAGCTGGGAGCGCAGTGTTCTAGGTTCATAAGGTTCTATGAGCTGGGAGCGCGGTGTTGTAGTAGGTTCATGAGGTTCTATGAGCTGGGAGCGCAGTGTTCTAGTAGGTCCATAAGGTTCTATGAGCTGGGAGCGCAGTGTTCTAGTAGGTCCATAAGGTTCTATGAGCTGGGAGCGCAGTGTTCTAGTAGGTTCATAAGGTTCTAGGGCTGGGAGCGCAGTGTTCTAGTAGGTCCATAAGGTTCTATGAGCTGGGAGCGCAGTGTTCTAGTAGGTCAATAAGGTTCTATGAGCTGGGAGCGCAGTGTTCTAGTAGGTTCATAAGGTTCTATGAGCTGGGAGCGCAGTGTTCTAGTAGGTTCATGAGGTTCTATGAGCTGGGAGCACAGTGTTCTAGTAGGTCCATAAGGTTCTATGGCCTGGGAGCGCAGTGTTCTAGTAGGTCCATGAGGTTCTATGAGCTGGGAGCGCAGTGTTCTAGTAGGTTCATGATGTTCTATGAGCTGGGAGCACAGTGTTCTAGTAGGTTCATAAGGTTCTATGAGCTGCGAGCGCAGTGTTCTAGTAGGTTCATAAGGTTCTATGAGCTGGGAGCGCAGTGTTGTAGGTTCATAAGGTTCTATGAGCTGGGAGCGCAGTGTTGTAGGTTCATGAGGTTCTATGAGCTGGGAGCGCAGCGTTGTAGTAGGTTCATGAGGTTCTATGAGCTGGGAGCGCAGTGTTCTAGTAGGTTCATGAGGTTCTATGAGCTGGGAGCGCAGTGTTCTAGTAGGTTCATGATGTTCTATGAGCTGGGAGTGCAGTGTTCTAGTAGGTTCTTGTGGTTCTATGAGCTGGGAGCGCAGTGTTCTAGTAGGTCCATAAGGTTCTATGAGCTGGGAGAGCAGTTTTCTAGTAGGTCCATAAAGTTCCACGAGCTGGGAGCGCAGTGTTCTAGTAGGTTCATGTGGTTCTATGAGCTGGGAGCGCTGTGTTCTAGGTCCATAAGGTTCTATGAGCTGGGAGCGCAGTGTTCTAGTAGGTTCATGTGGTTCTATGAGCTGGGAGCGCAGTGTTCTAGGTCCATAAGGTTCTATGAGCTGGGAGCGCAGTGTTCTAGTAGGTTCATGTGGTTCTATGAGCTGGGAGCACAGTGTTCTAGTAGGTACATAAGGTTCTATGAGCTGGGAGCGCAGTGTTCTAGTAGGTTCATGTGGTTCTATGAGCTGGGAGCACAGTGTTCTAGTAGGTCCATAAGGTTCTATGAGCTGGGAGCGCAGTGTTCTAGTAGGTTCATGAGGTTCTATGAGCTGCGAGCGCAGTGTTCTAGTAGGTTCATAAGGTTCTATGAGCTGGGAGCGCAGTGTTCTAGTAGGTTCATAAGGTTCTATGAGCTGCGAGCGCAGTGTTCTAGTAGGTTCATAAGGTTCTATGAGCTGGGAGCGCAGTGTTGTAGGTTCATAAGGTTCTATGAGCTGGGAGCGCAGTGTTGTAGGTTCATAAGGTTCTATGAGCTGGGAGCGCGGTGTTGTAGTAGGTTCATGAGGTTCTATGAGCTGGGAGCGCAGTGTTCTAGTAGGTCCATAAAGTTCTATGAGCTGGGAGCGCAGTGTTCTAGTAGGTCCATAAGGTTCTATGAGCTGGGAGCGCAGTGTTCTAGTAGGTTCATAAGGTTCTAGGGCTGGGAGCGCAGTGTTCTAGTAGGTCCATAAGGTTCTATGAGCTGGGAGCGCAGTGTTCTAGTAGGTCAATAAGGTTCTATGAGCTGGGAGCGCAGTGTTCTAGTAGGTCCATAAGGTTCTATGAGCTGGGAGCGCAGTGTTCTAGTAGGTTCATGAGGTTCTATGAGCTGGGAGCACAGTGTTCTAGTAGGTCCATAAGGTTCTATGGCCTGGGAGCGCAGTGTTCTAGTAGGTCCATAAGGTTCTATGAGCTGGGAGCGCAGTGTTCTAGTAGGTTCATGAGGTTCTATGAGCTGGGAGCACAGTGTTCTAGTAGGTCCATAAGGTTCTATGGCCTGGGAGCGCAGTGTTCTAGTAGGTTCATAAGGTTCTATGAGCTGGGAGCGCAGTGTTCTCGTAGGTTCATGAGGTTCTATGAGCTGGGAGCGCAGTGTTCTAGTAGGTCCATAAGGTTCTATAAGCTGGGAGCACAGTGTTCTAGTAGGTTCATACGGTTCTATGGCCTGGGAGCACAGTGTTCTAGTAGGTTCATGAGGTTCTATGAGCTGGGAGCGCAGTGTTCTAGTAGGTTCTAAGGTTCTATGAGCTGGGAGCGCAGTGTTGTAGGTTCATAAGGTTCTATGAGCTGGGAGCGCAGTGTTCTAGGTTCATAAGGTTCTATGAGCTGGGAGCACAGTGTTCTAGTAGGTCCATGAGGTTCTATGGCCTGGGAGCGCAGTGTTCTAGTAGGTCCATAAGGTTCTATGAGCTGGGAGCACAGTGTTCTAGTAGGTTCATGAGGTTCTATGAGCTGGGAGCACAGTGTTCTAGTAGGTTCATAAGGTTCTATGAGCTGGGAGCACAGTGTTCTAGTAGGTTCATACGGTTCTATGGCCTGGGAGCACAGTGTTCTAGTAGGTCCATGAGGTTCTATGAGCTGGGAGCGCAGTGTTCTAGTAGGTCCATAAGGTTCTATAAGCTGGGAGCACAGTGTTCTAGTAGGTTCATGAGGTTCTATGAGCTGGGAGCACAGTGTTCTAGTAGGTTCATAAGGTTCTATGAGCTGGGAGCGCAGTGTTCTAGTAGGTTCTAAGGTTCTATGAGCTGGGAGCGCAGTGTTGTAGGTTCATAAGGTTCTATGAGCTGGGAGCGCAGTGTTCTAGTAGGTTCATGAGGTTCTATGAGCTGGGAGCACAGTGTTCTAGTAGGTTCATGAGGTTCTATGAGCTGGGAGCGCAGTGTTCTAGTAGGTTCATGAGGTTCTATGAGCTGGGAGCACAGTGTTCTAGTAGGTTCATAAGGTTCTATGAGCTGGGAGCACAGTGTTCTAGTAGGTTCATACGGTTCTATGGCCTGGGAGCACAGTGTTCTAGTAGGTCCATGAGGTTCTATGAGCTGGGAGCACAGTGTTCTAGTAGGTTCATACGGTTCTATGGCCTGGGAGCACAGTGTTCTAGTAGGTTCATGAGGTTCTATGAGCTGGGAGCACAGTGTTCTAGTAGGTTCATAAGGTTCTATGAGCTGGGAGCGCAGTGTTCTAGTAGGTTCTAAGGTTCTATGAGCTGGGAGCGCAGTGTTGTAGGTTCATAAGGTTCTATGAGCTGGGAGCGCAGTGTTCTAGTAGGTTCATGAGGTTCTATGAGCTGGGAGCACAGTGTTCTAGTAGGTTCATGAGGTTCTATGAGCTGGGAGCGCAGTGTTCTAGTAGGTTCATAAGGTTCTATGAGCTGGGAGCGCAGTGTTCTAGTAAGTTCATAAGGTTCTATGAGCTGGGAGCGCAGTGTTCTAGTAGGTTCTAAGGTTCTATGAGCTGAGAGCTCAGTGTTCTAGTAGGTTCATAAGGTTCTATGAGCTGGGAGCGCAGTGTTCTAGTAGGTTCATAAGGTTCTATGAGATGGGAGCGCAGTGTTCTAGTAGGTTCTAAGGTTCTATGAGCTGGGAGCGCAGTGTTGTAGGTTCATAAGGTTCTATGAGCTGGGAGCGCAGTGTTCTAGTAGGTTCATGAGGTTCTATGAGCTGGGAGCACAGTGTTCTAGTAGGTCCATAAGGTTCTATAAGCTGGGAGCGCAGTGTTCTAGTAGGTTCATAAGGTTCTATGAGCTGGGAGCGCAGTGTTCTAGTAGGTTCATAAGGTTCTATGAGCTGGGAGCGCAGTGTTCTAGGTTCATGAGGTTCTATGAGCTGGGAGCGCAGTGTTCTAGTAGGTTCATAAGGTTCTATGAGCTGGGAGCGCAGTGTTCTAGTAGGTCCATAAGGTTCTATGAGCTGGGAGCGCAGTGTTCTAGTAGGTTCATAAGGTTCTATGAGCTGGGAGCGCAGTGTTCTAGTAGGTTCTAAGGTTCTATGAGCTGGGAGCGCAGTGTTGTAGGTTCATAAGGTTCTATGAGCTGGGAGCACAGTGTTCTAGTAGGTCCATAAGGTTCTATAAGCTGGGAGCGCAGTGTTCTAGTAGGTTCATAAGGTTCTATGAGCTGGGAGCACAGTGTTCTAGTAGGTTCATAAGGTTCTATGAGCTGGGAGCGCAGTGTTCTAGTAGGTCCATAAGGTTCTATGAGCTGGGAGCGCAGTGTTCTAGTAGGTTCATAAGGTTCTATGAGCTGGGAGCGCAGTGTTGTAGGTTCATAAGGTTCTATGAGCTGGGAGCGCAGTGTTGTAGGTTCATGAGGTTCTATGAGCTGGGAGCGCAGCGTTGTAGTAGGTTCATGAGGTTCTATGAGCTGGGAGCGCAGTGTTCTAGTAGGTTCATGAGGTTCTATGAGCTGGGAGCGCAGTGTTCTAGTAGGTTCATGATGTTCTATGAGCTGGGAGTGCAGTGTTCTAGTAGGTTCATGTGGTTCTATGAGCTGGGAGCGCAGTGTTCTAGTAGGTCCATAAGGTTCTATGAGCTGGGAGAGCAGTTTTCTAGTAGGTCCATAAAGTTCCACGAGCTGGGAGCGCAGTGTTCTAGTAGGTTCATGTGGTTCTATGAGCTGGGAGCGCAGTGTTCTAGGTCCATAAGGTTCTATGAGCTGGGAGCGCAGTGTTCTAGTAGGTTCATGTGGTTCTATGAGCTGGGAGCGCAGTGTTCTAGGTCCATAAGGTTCTATGAGCTGGGAGCGCAGTGTTCTAGTAGGTTCATGTGGTTCTATGAGCTGGGAGCACAGTGTTCTAGTAGGTACATAAGGTTCTATGAGCTTGGAGCGCAGTGTTCTAGTAGGTTCATGTGGTTCTATGAGCTGGGAGCACAGTGTTCTAGTAGGTCCATAAGGTTCTATGAGCTGGGAGCGCAGTGTTCTAGTAGGTTCATGAGGTTCTATGAGCTGCGAGCGCAGTGTTCTAGTAGGTTCATAAGGTTCTATGAGCTGGGAGCGCAGTGTTCTAGTAGGTTCATAAGGTTCTATGAGCTGCGAGCGCAGTGTTCTAGTAGGTTCATAAGGTTCTATGAGCTGGGAGCGCAGTGTTGTAGGTTCATAAGGTTCTATGAGCTGGGAGCGCAGTGTTGTAGGTTCATAAGGTTCTATGAGCTGGGAGCGCGGTGTTGTAGTAGGTTCATGAGGTTCTATGAGCTGGGAGCGCAGTGTTCTAGTAGGTCCATAAGGTTCTATGAGCTGGGAGCGCAGTGTTCTAGTAGGTCCATAAGGTTCTATGAGCTGGGAGCGCAGTGTTCTAGTAGGTTCATAAGGTTCTAGGGCTGGGAGCGCAGTGTTCTAGTAGATCCATAAGGTTCTATGAGCTGGGAGCGCAGTGTTCTAGTAGGTCAATAAGGTTCTATGAGCTGGGAGCGCAGTGTTCTAGTAGGTCCATAAGGTTCTATGAGCTGGGAGCGCAGTGTTCTAGTAGGTTCATGAGGTTCTATGAGCTGGGAGCACAGTGTTCTAGTAGGTCCATAAGGTTCTATGGCCTGGGAGCGCAGTGTTCTAGTAGGTCCATGAGGTTCTATGAGCTGGGAGCGCAGTGTTCTAGTAGGTTCATGAGGTTCTATGAGCTGGGAGCACAGTGTTCTAGTAGGTCCATAAGGTTCTATGGCCTGGGAGCGCAGTGTTCTAGTAGGTTCATAAGGTTCTATGAGCTGGGAGCGCAGTGTTCTATTAGGTTCATGAGGTTCTATGAGCTGGGAGCGCAGTGTTCTAGTAGGTCCATAAGGTTCTATAAGCTGGGAGCACAGTGTTCTAGTAGGTTCATACGGTTCTATGGCCTGGGAGCACAGTGTTCTAGTAGGTTCATGAGGTTCTATGAGCTGGGAACACAGTGTTCTAGTAGGTTCATAAGGTTCTATGAGCTGGGAGCGCAGTGTTCTAGTAGGTTCTAAGGTTCTATGAGCTGGGAGCGCAGTGTTGTAGGTTCATAAGGTTCTATGAGCTGGGAGCGCAGTGTTCTAGGTTCATAAGGTTCTATGAGCTGGGAGCACAGTGTTCTAGTAGGTCCATAAGGTTCTATGGCCTGGGAGCGCAGTGTTCTAGTAGGTCCATAAGGTTCTATGAGCTGGGAGCACAGTGTTCTAGTAGGTTCATGAGGTTCTATGAGCTGGGAGCACAGTGTTCTAGTAGGTTCATAAGGTTCTATGAGCTGGGAGCACAGTGTTCTAGTAGGTTCATACGGTTCTATGGCCTGGGAGCACAGTGTTCTAGTAGGTCCATGAGGTTCTATGAGCTGGGAGCGCAGTGTTCTAGTAGGTCCATAAGGTTCTATAAGCTGGGAGCACAGTGTTCTAGTAGGTTCATACGGTTCTATGAGCTGGGAGCACAGTGTTCTAGTAGGTTCATGAGGTTCTATGAGCTGGGAGCACAGTGTTCTAGTAGGTTCATAAGGTTCTATGAGCTGGGAGCGCAGTGTTCTAGTAGGTTCTAAGGTTCTATGAGCTGGGAGCGCAGTGTTGTAGGTTCATAAGGTTCTATGAGCTGGGAGCGCAGTGTTCTAGTAGGTTCATGAGGTTCTATGAGCTGGGAGCACAGTGTTCTAGTAGGTTCATGAGGTTCTATGAGCTGGGAGCGCAGTGTTCTAGTAGGTTCATAAGGTTCTATGAGCTGGGAGCGCAGTGTTCTAGTAGGTTCTAAGGTTCTATGAGCTGAGAGCTCAGTGTTCTAGTAGGTTCATAAGGTTCTATGAGCTGGGAGCGCAGTGTTCTAGTAGGTTCATAAGGTTCTATGAGCTGGGAGCGCAGTGTTCTAGTAGGTTCTAAGGTTCTATGAGCTGGGAGCGCAGTGTTGTAGGTTCATAAGGTTCTATGAGCTGGGAGCGCAGTGTTCTAGTAGGTTCATGAGGTTCTATGAGCTGGGAGCACAGTGTTCTAGTAGGTCCATAAGGTTCTATAAGCTGGGAGCGCAGTGTTCTAGTAGGTTCATAAGGTTCTATGAGCTGGGAGCGCAGTGTTCTAGTAGGTTCATAAGGTTCTATGAGCTGGGAGCGCAGTGTTCTAGGTTCATGAGGTTCTATGAGCTGGGAGCGCAGTGTTCTAGTAGGTTCATAAGGTTCTATGAGCTGGGAGCGCAGTGTTCTAGTAGGTCCATAAGGTTCTATGAGCTGGGAGCGCAGTGTTCTAGTAGGTTCATAAGGTTCTATGAGCTGGGAGCGCAGTGTTCTAGTAGGTTCTAAGGTTCTATGAGCTGGGAGCGCAGTGTTGTAGGTTCATAAGGTTCTATGAGCTGGTAGCACAGTGTTCTAGTAGGTCCATAAGGTTCTATAAGCTGGGAGCGCAGTGTTCTAGTAGGTTCATAAGGTTCTATGAGCTGGGAGCACAGTGTTCTAGTAGTTTCATAAGGTTCTATGAGCTGGGAGCGCAGTGTTCTAGTAGGTCCATAAGGTTCTATGAGCTGGGAGCGCAGTGTTCTAGTAGGTTCATAAGGTTCTATGAGCTGGGAGCGCAGTGTTCTAGTAGGTTCATAAGGTTCTATGAGCTGGGAGCGCAGTGTTCTAGTAGGTTCTAAGGTTCTATGAGCTGGGAGCGCAGTGTTTTAGGTTCATAAGGTTCTATGAGCTGGGAGCACAGTGTTTTAATAGGTCCATAAGGTTCTATAAGCTGGGAGCGCAGTGTTCTAGTAGGTTCATAAGGTTCTATGAGCTGGGAGCGCAGTGTTCTAGGTTCATGAGGTTCTATGAGCTGGGAGCGCAGTGTTCTAGTAGGTTCATAAGGTTCTATGAGCTGGGAGCACAGTGTTCTAGTAGGTTCATAAGGTTCTATGAGCTGGGAGCGCAGTGTTCTAGTAGGTTCATAAGGTTCTATGAGCTGGTAGCGCAGTGTTCTAGTAGGTTCATAAGGTTCTATGAGCTGGGAGCGCAGGGTTCTAGTAGGTTCATAAGGTTCTATGAGCTGGTAGCGCAGTGTTCTAGTAGGTTCATAAGGTTCTATGAGCTGGGAGCACAGTGTTCTAGTAGGTTCATAAGGTTCTATGAGCTGGGAGCACAGTGTTCTAGTAGGTTCATAAGGTTCTATGAGCTGGTAGCGCAGTGTTCTAGTAGGTTCATAAGGTTCTATGAGCTGGGAGCGCAGTGTTCTAGTAGGTTCATGAGGTTCTATGAGCTGGGAGCGCAGTGTTCTAGTAGGTTCATAAGGTTCTATGAGCTGGGAGCGCAGTGTTCTAGTAGGTTCATAAGGTTCTATGAGCTGGTAGCGCAGTGTTCTAGTAGGTTCATAAGGTTCTATGAGCTGGGAGCGCATAGAACCTATATATCTATCTATATATATCTATCTATATATAGATTCTGATTCTTTCAGCAACAGAAGAAGAAGAAGAAGCTGACCTCCCCAACATGTCTGACGAGGAAGAGATGGCGGCTCCGGCGGCGAAGACTCGTCGTGTTTACTACGGCAGCCTGGAGGAGAAGGAGCGGGAACGCCTCAACGCTACCAAGGCAACCACGGCAGGAAATGATGCGGTGAAGGCCGGCATCGAGGCGGGAAACATCAACATCTCCTCAGGTGGGTTAGGGTCAGTTCCTACGTTCCTCTGAACGCGTCTCGTGTTCCTCTGTTGGTGTTGCTGATGGACTCCATGTCCCATGATGCCTTGCAGGTGAGACCCTGGAGATGGAGGAGCGTGTGAGCGAGCGGCAGCAGGACGCACTCGCTGAGTTCGAGCGGCGGCGGCGAGCGCGGCAGATCACCGTCTCCACGGACGACGCTGAGGTGAAGGCCGGCCTCCGAGCGCTCGGAGAGCCAATCACGTTGTTCGGGGAGGGGCCAGCTGACCGCCGGGAGAGGTGACATCACACTAATGCATGTTCCTCTCTAATGTGGGAAATAAACATTTATTACCAAGAAGCTTTGTTAAAGAGATACTCTAAACGTGTGTGTGTGTGTGTGTGTGTGTGTGTGTGTCTGTGTGTGTGTGTCTGTCTGTGTGTGTGTCTGTGTGTGTGTGTCTGTCTGTGTGTGTGTGTGTGTGTCTGTGTGTGTGTGTTATTTGTTATCGTTAAATATAAAGTGTGTGTTGTGATTGAATGTTATTTTCTTCTTCGTGTGTCAGACTGCGCATCGTGCTCTCTGTAGTCGGTCCAGACGCTCTGAAGAAGTCCAGGAAAGAAGAAGAGAAAGCCAAGAGGTCCCAGGAGGAGGTACACACACACACACTTTACACACACATATACACATTACACACACACACATTACACACATTACACACACACACACATTACACATATTACACAGTTGACGGTCATGTGACTGATTTAAACTGTTTTCGACCAATCACAGTGTCAGCAGACGTGGTACCACGAAGGCTCCGCCTCCCTGAAAGATGCTCGGCTCTGGTTGGCCAAATACTCTCTGCCCAGGTGAGTCTGCCAGAAACTGACCAATCAGAGGGCAAGACTGTCCTCACATGTCCTCACACCTGTCTCTCTGTGATTGGTCCATCAGGGCGATGAGGCGTCTGGAGGCTGCACGCGCTCAGAAGGACGTTACCGAGGCAACGAGGACGATCCGCCAACAGGAAGTGCACAAGAGCCTCAGAGTGAGACACACAGGAAGTCATTAATTAATTACTATTATTATTATAATTGTATATTTATACTCTTCCTCTTTCTCCTCCTCCTGCTCTTCCTCCTCATCCTCCTCCTGCTCTTCCTCCTCATCCTCCTCCTGCTCTTCCTCCTCATCCTCCTC
Source organism: Scomber scombrus (assembly GCF_963691925.1). NCBI lineage: Eukaryota > Metazoa > Chordata > Actinopteri > Scombriformes > Scombridae > Scomber > Scomber scombrus. The sequence continues at coordinate 136,655 of NC_084984.1, read as the reverse complement.
CTGCTCTTCCTCCTCCTCCTCCTGCTCTTCCTCCTCATCCTCCTCCTGCTCTTCTTCCTCATCCTCCTGCTCTTCTTCCTCATCCTCCTGCTCTTCCTCCTCATCCTCCTCCTGCTCTTCTTCCTCCTCCTCTTCCTCCTCATCCTCCTCCTGCTCTTCTTCCTCATCCTCCTGCTCTTCTTCCTCATCCTCCTGCTCTTCTTCCTCATCCTCCTGCTCTTCTTCCTCATCCTCCTGCTCTTCCTCCTCCTCCTCTTCCTCCTCATCCTCCTCCTGCTCATCGTCGTCCTCCTCTTCCTCCTTTTCCTCCTCTTCCAGAATCTGAATAACTTCTGCAGTCAGATTGGAGACGATCGACCAATCAGCTTCTGCCACTTCAGCCCCGACTCTAAGATGCTCGTCACGGCTTCCTGGTAACAAGCCCCGCCCCTTTAGCATTAGCATGCTAGTAGTTAGCATTATAGTAAACATTAGCATAGCAGCTACAACAGTGTTGATGCAAATGCTAACATGCTAATCCTGCAGGAGCGGTTTGTGTAAGCTGTGGTCCGTCCCCGACTGCAACCTGATTCGTTCCCTGAGAGGTGGGCGGAGCTTCACGTTATATATTAAATATACCTGATCTATACTGTATATATCTATATATAATACTGATCTATACTGTATATATCTATATATAATACTGATCTATACTGTATATATCTATATATAATACTGATATATACTGTATATATCTATATATAATACTGATCTATACTGTATATATCTATATATAATACTGATCTATACTGTATATATCTATATATAATACTGATCTATACTGAATATATCTATATATAATACTGATCTATACTGAATATATCTATATATAATACTGATCTATACTGAATATATCTATATATAATACTGATCTATACTGAATATATCTATATATAATACTGATCTATACTGTATATATCTATATATAATACTGATCTATACTGAATATATCTATATATAATACTGATCTATACTGTATATATCTATATATAATACTGATCTATACTGTATATATCTATATATAATACTGATCTATACTGAATATATCTATATATAATACTGATCTATACTGTATATATCTATATATAATACTGATCTATACTGTATATATCTATATATAATACTGATCTATACTGTATATATCTATATATAATACTGATCTATACTGAATATATCTATATATAATACTGATCTATGCTGAATATATCTATATATAATACTGATCTATACTGTATATATCTATATATAATACTGATCTATACTGTATATATCTATATATAATACTGATCTATACTGAATATATCTATATATAATACTGATCTATACTGTATATATCTATATATAATACTGATCTATACTGTATATATCTATATATAATACTGATCTATACTGAATATATCTATATATAATACTGATCTATGCTGAATATATCTATATATAATACTGATCTATACTGTATATATCTATATATAATACTGATCTATACTGTATATATCTATATATAATACTGATCTATGCTGAATATATCTATATATAATACTGATCTATACTGTATATATCTATATATAATACTGATCTATACTGAATATATCTATATATAATACTGATCTATACTGAATATATCTATATATAATACTGATCTATACTGTATATATCTATATATAATACTGATCTATACTGAATATATCTATATATAATACTGATCTATACTGTATATATCTATATATAATACTGATCTATACTGAATATATCTATATACCCTAACCCTCCTCTCTGATTGGCTAAAGGACACAACACCAACGTGGGCGCCGTCGTCTTCCGTCCTCAGGCAGGAGTCTCTCTCGACCAATCAGACGTCAACCTGGCCTCGTGTGCCGCAGACGGGTCCGTGAAGCTGTGGACACTGGACAGGTAAGGAGGGAGGAGACAAGGAGGGAGGAGACAAGGAGGGAGGGAGGAGACAGGGAGACAAGGAAGGAGGAGACAGGGAGGGAGGAGACAAGGAGAGATGGAGGAGACATTGTCCATTAACTGTTTGTGTCTGGTTGCCGTAGCGATGAGCCGGTGGCAGACATCGAGGGTCACAGTGAGCGAGTGTCTCGAGTATCGTGGCATCCGTCTGGAAGATTCCTGGGAACCACATGGTAGGATTTATTAATTATATTATATATTATAATATTATATTATTATTATTATATTATAATACAATAACTCATAACTGTGTTTATAGTTATGATAATTCGTGGCGTTTGTGGGATCTGGAGGTTCAGGAGGAGATTCTTCATCAGGAAGGTCACAGTAAAGGAGTTCATGATCTGGACTTCCATCCAGACGGGTCCATGGCTGCTACCGGGTAACCTTATATATCTATTATATATCTATATATTATATATCTATTATATATATATATCTATTATATATCTATTATATATATATCTATTATATATATATCTATTATATATCTATTATATATCTATTATATATATATATCTATTATATATATATCTATTATATATCTATTATATATATATTATATATCTATTATATATCTATTATATATATATTATATATATATTATATATATATATCTATTATATATATATCTATTATATATCTATTATATATATATTATATATCTATTATATATCTATTATATATATATCTATTATATATCTATTATATATATATCTATTATATATATATCTATTATATATCTATTATATATATATCTATTATATATATATTATATATATCTATTATATATATATTATATATATCTATTATATATCTATTATATATCTATTATATATATATCTATTATATATATATTATATATATCTATTATATATCTATTATATATATATCTATTATATATCTATTATATATATATCTATTATATATATATTATATATATCTATTATATATCTATTATATATATATATCTATTATATATATATTATATATATCTATTATATATCTATTATATATATATCTATTATATATCTATTATATATATATCTATTATATATCTATTATATATATATATCTATTATATATATCTATTATATATCTATTATATATATATATCTATTATATATATCTATTATATATATATTATATATATCTATTATATATCTATTATATATATATCTATTATATATCTATTATATATATATATCTATTATATATATCTATTATATATCTATTATATATATATATCTATTATATATATCTATTATATATATATTATATATATCTATTATATATCTATTATATATATATCTATTATATATCTATTATATATATCTATTATATATATATATATATCTATTATATATATATATAATAGATATATAATATATATTATATATCTATTATATATATATCTATTATATATCTATTATATATCTATTATATATATATCTATTATATATATATATATCTATTATATATATATCTATTATATATATATCTATTATATATCTATTATATATATATCTATTATATATCTATTATATATATATATATCTATTATATATATATATATATCTATTATATATATATATATATCTATTATATATATATATATATCTATTATATATATATATATATATCTATTATATATATATATATATATCTATTATATATATATATATATCTATTATATATATATATATATCTATTATATATCTATTATATATCTATTATATATATATATCTATATATTATATATCTATATACTGGGTAACCTTTATATATCTATAATATATATAATATATCTATCATTTATCTTTATTAAACTGCTTGAATTTCAAGAAGCTGGAAACATTGTTCTGTTCTGAACCTTTTGATCAGTAGTGTTTATAAAATACTTCTGTTAATGAAACTAATTGGCGTGTCAATCATCTGTCCCGCCCCCTGGCTATGGACCAATCAGAGGGCTGGATGCGTTTGGGCGAGTCTGGGACCTTCGGACGGGACGCTGCGTCATGTTTCTGGAAGGACACCTGAAGGAGATCTACAGCCTTCACTTCTCTCCCAACGGGTCAGCCAATCACAGCACAGCATGTACACACACAGCCAATCACAGCACAGCATGTACACACACAGCCAATCACAGCACAGCATGTACACACACAGCCAATCACAGCACAGCATGTACACACACAGCCAATCACAGCACAGCATGTACACACAGCCAATCACAGCACAGCATGTACACACAGCCAATCACAGCACAGCATGTACACACAGCCAATCACAGCACAGCATGTACACACATAGCCAATCACAGCACAGCATGTACACACAGCCAATCACAGCACAGCATGTACACACAGCCAATCACAGCACAGTGTCTGACCTCACTGCTCTGCCCTCAGGTATCACCTGGCCACAGGAAGTGGAGACAACACGTGTAAGGTGTGGGAGCTGAGGAACAGGAAGTGTCTGTACACAGTCCCCGCCCACCAGAACCTGCTGTCAGCTGTCCGCTTCCAACGTAAAACTTTATTTAATCTCTTTAACCCGACATGTACAGTAACGTTACTGTTAGCACGTTAGCTAAACCAGCTCTGAGCACCAATCAGATAACAGATCTGTTATTTTTTTAATGTTTTTCTCAAATGTTCTGCTTTTGATTTTTTTAGCCTCACAATGACGTAAATAATAATAATAATTATTGATTATTATTATTTCATATTAATTATTGATCAGCTGTGATTTGTCAGGTCAAAGAACAGATTTTAATTGATCATCTTAAAGTTTAACGATGTCGTGATGTAACGATGTCGTCGTGATGTAACGATGTGGTCGTGATGTAACGATGTCGTGATGTAACGATGTCGTCGTGATGTAACGATGTGGTCGTGATGTAACGATGTCGTCGTGATGTAACAATGTCGTGATGTAACAATGTCGTGGTGATGTAGCGATGTCGTGGTGATGTAGCGATGTCGTCGTGATGTAACGATGTGGTCGTGATGTAACGATGTCGTCGTGATGTAACGATGTCGTCGTGATGTAACGATGTCGTCGTGATGTAACGATGTCGTGATGTAACGATGTCGTCGTGATGTAACGATGTCGTCGTGATGTAACGATGTCGTCGTGATGTAACGATGTGGTCGTGATGTAACGATGTGGTCGTGATGTAACGATGTCGTCGTGATGTAACAATGTCGTCGTGATGTAACAATGTCGTCGTGATGTAACGATGTCGTGATGTAACGATGTCGTCGTGATGTAACGATGTCGTCGTGATGTAACGATGTCGTGATGTAACGATGTCGTCGTGATGTAACGATGTCGTCGTGATGTAACGATGTCGTGATGTAACGATGTCGTCGTGATGTAACGATGTCGTGATGTAACGATGTCGTGATGTAACGATGTGGTCGTGATGTAACGATGTCGTGATGTAACGATGTCGTCGTGATGTAACGATGTCGTGATGTAACGATGTCGTCGTGATGTAACGATGTCGTGATGTAACGATGTCGTCGTGATGTAACGATGTCGTCGTGATGTAACGATGTCGTCGTGATGTAACGATGTCGTCGTGATGTAACGATGTCGTGATGTAACAATGTCGTGGTGATGTAACGATGTGGTCGTGATGTAACGATGTCGTCGTGATGTAACAATGTCGTGATGTAACAATGTCGTGGTGATGTAACGATGTCGTCGTGATGTAACGATGTCGTCATGTAACGATGTGGTCGTGATGTAACGATGTGGTCGTGATGTAACGATGTCGTCGTGATGTAACAATGTCGTCGTGATGTAACAATGTCGTCGTGATGTAACGATGTCGTGATGTAACGATGTCGTCGTGATGTAACGATGTCGTCGTGATGTAACGATGTCGTGATGTAACGATGTCGTCGTGATGTAACGATGTCGTCGTGATGTAACGATGTCGTCGTGATGTAACGATGTCGTCGTGATGTAACGATGTCGTGATGTAACGATGTCGTGATGTAACGATGTGGTCGTGATGTAACGATGTCGTGATGTAACGATGTCGTCGTGATGTAACGATGTCGTGATGTAACGATGTCGTCGTGATGTAACGATGTCGTGATGTAACGATGTGGTCGTGATGTAACGATGTCGTCGTGATGTAACGATGTCGTCGTGATGTAACGATGTCGTCGTGATGTAACGATGTCGTCGTGATGTAACGATGTCGTGATGTAACGATGTTGTGATGTAACGATGTTGTGATGTAACGATGTCGTGATGTAACGATGTCGTCGTGAGGTAACGATGTCGTGATGTAACGATGTCGTGATGTAACGATGTTGTGATGTAACGATGTTGTGATGTAACGATGTCGTGATGTAACGATGTCGTCGTGATGTAACGATGTCGTGATGTAACGATGTCGTCGTGATGTAACGATGTCGTCGTGATGTAACGATGTCGTCGTGATGTAACGATATCGTCCTGATGTAACGATGTCGTCGTGATGTAACGATGTGGTCGTGATGTAACGATGTCGTGATGTAACGATGTGGTCGTGATGTAACGATGTCGTCGTGATGTAACGATGTCGTCGTGATGTAACGATGTCGTGATGTAACAATGTCGTCGTGATGTAACGATGTGGTCGTGATGTAACGATGTGGTCGTGATGTAACGATGTGGTCGTGATGTAACGATGTCGTCGTGATGTAACGATGTGGTCGTGATGTAACGATGTGGTCGTGATGTAACGATGTCGTGATGTAACGATGTCGTCGTGATGTAACGATATCGTCGTGATGTAACGATGTCGTGATGTAACGATATCGTCGTGATGTAACGATATCGTCGTGATGTAACGATGTCGTGATGTAACGATGTCGTGATGTAACGATGTCGTGATGTAACGATGTCGTCGTGATGTAACGATGTCGTCGTGATGTAACAATGTCGTGATGTAACGATGTCGTGATGTAACGATGTCGTGATGTAACGATGTCGTCGTGATGTAACAATGTCGTCGTGATGTAACGATGTCGTGATGTAACAATGTCGTGATGTAACGATGTCGTAATGTAACGATGTCGTGATGTAACGATGTCGTGATGTAACAATGTCGTCGTGATGTAACGATGTCGTGATATAACAATGTCGTCGTGATGTAACGATGTCGTCGTGATGTAACAATGTCGTGATGTAACAATGTCGTCGTGATGTAACGATGTCGTGATGTAACAATGTCGTCGTGATGTAACAATGTCGTCGTGATGTAACGATGTCGTGATGTAACGATGTTGTGATGTAACGATGTCGTCGTGATGTAACGATTTCGTCGTGATGTAACGATATCGTCGTGATGTAACGATGTGGTCGTGATGTAACGATGTGGTCGTGATGTAACGATGTCGTGATGTAACGATGTCGTCGTGATGTAACGATGTCGTGATGTAACGATGTTGTGATATAACGATGTCGTCGTGATGTAACGATGTCGTCGTGATGTAACGATGTCGTCGTGATGTAACGATGTGGTCGTGATGTAACGATGTCGTGATGTAACGATGTCGTCGTGATGTAACGATGTCGTGATGTAACGATGTCGTCGTGATGTAACGATGTTGTCGTGATGTAACGATGTCGTCGTGATGTAACGATGTGGTCGTGATGTAACGATGTCGTGATGTAACGATGTGGTCGTGATGTAACGATGTCGTGATGTAACGATGTCGTGATGTAACGATGTCGTGATGTAACGATGCCGTGATGTAACGATGTCGTCGTGATGTAACGATGTCGTCGTGATGTAACGATGTGGTCGTGATGTAACGATGTGGTCGTGATGTAACAATGTCGTCGTGATGTAACGATGTGGTCGTGATGTAACTGTGTCGTCGTGATGTAACGATGTTGTGATGTAACGATGTGGTCGTGATGTAACGATGTCGTGATGTAACGATATCGTCGTGATGTAACGATGTCGTGATGTAACGATGTCGTCGTGATGTAGCGATGTCGTGGTGATGTAGCGATGTCGTAGTGATGTAGCGATGTCGTAGTGATGTAGCGATGTCGTGGTGATGTAGCGATGTCGTGGTGATGTAGCGATGTCGTAGTGATGTAGCGATGTCGTAGTGATGTAGCGATGTCGTGGTGATGTAACGATGTGGTCGTGATGTAACGGTGTCGTCGTGATGTAACGATGTTGTGATGTAACGATGTGGTCGTGATGTAACGATGTGGTCGTGATGTAACGATGTCGTGATTTAACGATGTCGTCGTGATGTAACGATGTCGTGATGTAACGATGTGGTCGTGATGTAAAGATGTCGTTGTGATGTAACGATGTCGTAGTGATGTAGCGATGTCGTGGTGATGTAACGATGTCGTCGTGATGTAACGATGTCGTGGTGATGTAGCGATGTCGTGGTGATGTAACGATGTCGTGGTGATGTAACGATGTCGTGGTGATGTAACGATGTCGTGGTGATGTAACGATGTCGTGGTGATGTAACGATGTCGTCGTGATGTAACGATGTCGTCGTGATGTAACGATGTCGTCGTGATGTAACGATGTCGTGATGTAATGATGTCGTGGTGATGTAACGATGTCGTCGTGATGTAACAATGTCGTGGTGATGTAACAATGTCGTCGTGATGTAACGATGTGATGTCATCATGGTGTAAAAAGCCTCCCTCATTGTGTCCTCCTTCGTGTCTCTGACATCACTTCCTGTTGTGTGCAGCCACAGACGGGCACTTCCTGTTGACGGGAGCGTACGATAACACAGCGAAAGTTTGGAGCCATCCGGGCTGGACGCCGCTGAAAACGCTCGCTGGGCACGAGGGGAAGGTACGTGTGCTGTGATTGGCCGGCTAGGACTGTGATTGGTGGAGATGTGGCAGCAACAGGAAGTTAACCTGTGCTTGTTTTTCAGGTGATGGGCGTCGACGTGTCACCTGACGGGAAACTGATCGCTACGTGTTCATACGACCGCACCTTCAAACTGTGGCTGTCAGAGTGACATCACCGTGATGTCACCGTGATGTCACCTGCAGATGTGTTTTTTATTAAATAAAATTTGATTTGTTGGAATTTTGTCGTCTTCTAAATATGAATTATTATTCTGAGTCATGATTGTTTTAATCTT
>NC_084984.1:65000-125000 GCF_963691925.1 Scomber scombrus | reverse complement strand
TGCTGTAGACCCTGACCCTTCTGTAGACCCTGACCCTGCTGTAGACCCTGACCCTGCTGTAGACCCTGACCCTGCTGTAGACCCTGACCCTTCTGTAGACCCTGACCCTGCTGTAGACCCTGACCCTGCTGTAGACCCTGACCCTGCTGTAGACCCTGACCCTTCTGTAGACCCTGACCCTGCTGTAGACCCTGACCCTGCTGTAGACCCTGACCCTTCTGTAGACCCTGACCCTTCTGTAGACCCTGACCCTGCTGTAGACCCTTACCCTGCTGTAGACCCAGGTCCCAGGACCCAGGTCCCAGGTCTCAGGACCCAGGTCCCAGGTCTCAGGACCCAAGACCCAGGACCCAGGTCTCAGGACCCAGGTCCCAGGTCTCAGGACCCAGGACCCAGGTCCCAGGTCTCAGGACCCAGGTCCCAGGTCTCAGGACCCAGGTCCCAGGTCTCAGGACCCAGGACCCAGGTCCCAGGACCCAGGTCTCAGGACCCAGGACCCAGGACCCAGGTCCCAGGACCCAGGTCTCAGGTCCCAGGACCCAGGACCCAGGTCTCAGGACCCAGGACCCAGGACCCAGGTCCCAGGTCCCAGGTCCCAGGGCCCAGGACCCAGGACCCAGGTGTCAGAACCCAGGACCCAGGTCCCAGGACCCAGGACCCAGGTCTCAGGACCCAGGTCCCAGGACCCAGGACCCAGGTCCCAGGACCCAGGTCTCAGGACCCAGGTCCCAGGGCCCAGGACCCAGGACCCAGGTGTCAGGACCCAGGACCCAGGTCCAGGACCCAGGACCCAGGACCCAGGTCTCTGTGTAATAATAAACAAGACACAATACATACTAATTATAATCAGAAGGTAACTTTAATATACTATCAGACAGCAGCCTCCAGATCACAGCTGGTTAACGGCAGGATGGGTGGAGGCTCTCATGATGCTGGGTTAGGATGGGTGGAGGCTCTCATGATGCAGGGTTAAGATGGGTGGAGGCTCTCATGATGCTGGGTTAGGATGGGTGGAGGCTCTCATGATGCAGGGTTAGGATGGGTGGAGGCTCTCATGATGCAGGGTTAGGATGGGTGGAGGCTCTCATGATGCAGGGTTAGGATGGGTGGAGGCTCTCATGATGCAGGGTTAGGATGGGTGGAGGCTCTCATGATGCAGGGTTAGGATGGGTGGAGGCTCTCATGATGCTGGGTTAGGATGGGTGGAGGCTCTCATGATGCAGGGTTAGGATGGGTGGAGGCTCTCATGATGCTGGGTTAGGATGGGTGGAGGCTCTCATGATGCTGGGTTAGGATGGGTGGAGGCTCTCATGATGCTGGGTTAGGATGGGTGGAGGCTCTCATGATGCAGGGTTAGGATGGGTGGAGGCTCTCATGATGCAGGGTTAGGATGGGTGGAGGCTCTCATGATGCAGGGTTAGGATGGGTGGAGGCTCTCATGATGCTGGGTTAGGATGGGTGGAGGCTCTCATGATGCAGGGTTAGGATGGGTGGAGGCTCTCATGATGCAGGGTTAGGATGGGTGGAGGCTCTCATGATGCTGGGTTAGGATGGGTGGAGGCTCTCATGATGCAGGGTTAGGATGGGTGGAGGCTCTCATGATGCTGGGTTAGGATGGGTGGAGGCTCTCATGATGCAGGGTTAGGATGGGTGGAGGCTCTCATGATGCAGGGTTAGGATGGGTGGAGGCTCTCATGATGCAGGGTTAGGATGGGTGGAGGCTCTCATGATGCTGGGTTAGGATGGGTGGAGGCTCTCATGATGCAGGGTTAGGATGGGTGGAGGCTCTCATGATGCTGGGTTAGGATGGGTGGAGGCTCTCATGATGCTGGGTTAGGATGGGTGGAGGCTCTCATGATGCAGGGTTAGGATGGGTGGAGGCTCTCATGATGCAGGGTTAGGATGGGTGGAGGCTCTCATGATGCAGGGTTAGGATGGGTGGAGGATGGGTGGAGGCTCTCATGATGCTGGGTTAGGATGGGTGGAGGCTCTCATGATGCAGGGTTAGGATGGGTGGAGGCTCTCATGATGCTGGGTTAGGATGGGTGGAGGCTCTCATGATGCAGGGTTAGGATGGGTGGAGGCTCTCATGATGCTGGGTTAGGATGGGTGGAGGCTCTCATGATGCAGGGTTAGGATGGGTGGAGCCTCTCATGATGCTGGGTTAGGATGGGTGGAGGCTCTCATGATGCAGGGTTAGGATGGGTGGAGGCTCTCATGATGCAGGGTTAGGATGGGTGGAGGCTCTCATGATGCTGGGTTAGGATGGGTGGAGGCTCTCATGATGCAGGGTTAGGATGGGTGGAGGCTCTCATGATGCAGGGTTAGGATGGGTGGAGGCTCTCATGATGCTGGGTTAGGATGGGTGGAGGCTCTCATGATGCTGGGTTAGGATGGGTGGAGGCTCTCATGATGCTGGGTTAGGATGGGTGGAGGCTCTCATGATGCTGGGTTAGGATGGGTGGAGGCTCTCATGATGCAGGGTTAGGATGGGTGGAGGCTCTCATGATGCAGGGTTAGGATGGGTGGAGGATGGGTGGAGGCTCTCATGATGCTGGGTTAGGATGGGTGGAGCCTCTCATGATGCAGGGTTAGGATGGGTGGAGGCTCTCATGATGCTGGGTTAGGATGGGTGGAGGCTCTCATGATGCTGGGTTAGGATGGGTGGAGGCTCTCATGATGCTGGGTTAGGATGGGTGGAGGCTCTCATGATGCAGGGTTAGGATGGGTGGAGGCTCTCATGATGCAGGGTTAGGATGGGTGGAGGATGGGTGGAGGCTCTCATGATGCTGGGTTAGGATGGGTGGAGCCTCTCATGATGCAGGGTTAGGATGGGTGGAGGCTCTCATGATGCTGGGTTAGGATGGGTGGAGGCTCTCATGATGCAGGGTTAGGATGGGTGGAGGCTCTCATGATGCTGGGTTAGGATGGGTGGAGGCTCTCATGATGCAGGGTTAGGATGGGTGGAGCCTCTCATGATGCTGGGTTAGGATGGGTGGAGGCTCTCATGATGCAGGGTTAGGATGGGTGGAGGCTCTCATGATGCTGGGTTAGGATGGGTGGAGGCTCTCATGATGCAGGGTTAGGATGGGTGGAGGCTCTCATGATGCTGGGTTAGGATGGGTGGAGGCTCTCATGATGCAGGGTTAGGATGGGTGGAGGCTCTCATGATGCAGGGTTAGGATGGGTGGAGGCTCTCATGATGCAGGGTTAGGATGGGTGGAGGCTCTCATGATGCTGGGTTAGGATGGGTGGAGGCTCTCATGATGCTGGGTTAGGATGGGTGGAGGCTCTCATGATGCAGGGTTAGGATGGGTGGAGGCTCTCATGATGCTGGGTTAGGATGGGTGGAGGCTCTCATGATGCAGGGTTAGGATGGGTGGAGGCTCTCATGATGCAGGGTTAGGATGGGTGGAGGCTCTCATGATGCTGGGTTAGGATGGGTGGAGGCTCTCATGATGCAGGGTTAGGATGGGTGGAGGCTCTCATGATGCAGGGTTAGGATGGGTGGAGGCTCTCATGATGCAGGGTTAGGATGGGTGGAGGCTCTCATGATGCTGGGTTAGGATGGGTGGAGGCTCTCATGATGCTGGGTTAGGATGGGTGGAGGCTCTCATGATGCTGGGTTAGGATGGGTGGAGGCTCTCATGATGCTGGGTTAGGATGGGTGGAGGCTCTCATGATGCAGGGTTAGGATGGGTGGAGGCTCTCATGATGCTGGGTTAGGATGGGTGGAGGCTCTCATGATGCAGGGTTAGGATGGGTGGAGGCTCTCATGATGCAGGGTTAGGATGGGTGGAGGATGGGTGGAGGCTCTCATGATGCAGGGTTAGGATGGGTGGAGGCTCTCATGATGCAGGGTTAGGATGGGTGGAGGCTCTCATGATGCTGGGTTAGGATGGGTGGAGGCTCTCATGATGCAGGGTTAGGATGGGTGGAGGCTCTCATGATGCAGGGTTAGGATGGGTGGAGGCTCTCATGATGCTGGGTTAGGATGGGTGGAGGCTCTCATGATGCTGGGTTAGGATGGGTGGAGGCTCTCATGATGCAGGGTTAGGATGGGTGGAGGCTCTCATGATGCTGGGTTAGGATGGGTGGAGGCTCTCATGATGCAGGGTTAGGATGGGTGGAGGCTCTCATGATGCTGGGTTAGGATGGGTGGAGGCTCTCATGATGCTGGGTTAGGATGGGTGGAGGCTCTCATGATGCAGGGTTAGGATGGGTGGAGGCTCTCATGATGCAGGGTTAGGATGGGTGGAGGATGGGTGGAGGCTCTCATGATGCAGGGTTAGGATGGGTGGAGGCTCTCGGGGGGCATCTGCAGAGAAATGGTCCTGAATCTTTTGAGCGTAGGTAGATTTGGAATATATATAATATAAATAATATAAATATATAATATAAATAATATAATATATAATATAAATAATATAATATATAATATAAATAATATAAATATATAATATATAATATATAATATAAATATATAATATAAATAATATAATATATAATATAATATATAATATAAATAATATAATATATAATATAAATAATATAAATATATAATATATAATATAAATATATAATATAAATAATATAATATATAATATAATATATAATATAAATATATAATATAAATATATAATATAAATAATATAATATATAATATAAATAATATAAATATATAATATAAATAATATAATATATAATATAAATAATATAATATATAATATAAATAATATAAATATATAATATATAATATATAATATAAATAATATAAATAATATAAATAATATAATATATAATATAAATAATATAAATAATATTAATATATAATATATAATATAAATATATAATATAAATAATATAATATATAATATAAATATATAATATAAATAATATAATATATAATATAAGTATGTAATATAAATATATAATATAAATAATATAATATATAATATAAATAATATAATATATAATATAAATAATATAAATATATAATATAAGTATGTAATACAAATATATAATATAAATAATATAAATATATAATATAATATATAATATAAATATATAATATAAATAATATAATATATAATATAAATAATATAAATATATAATATAAATAATATAAATATATAATATAAATAATATAATATATAATATAAATAATATAAATATATAATATAAATATATAATATAAATAATATAATATATAATATAAATAATATAAATATATAATGTAAATAATATAAATATATAATATAAATAATATAATATATAATATAAATAATATAAATATATAATATAAATAATATAAATATATAATATAAATAATATAATATATAATATAAATAATATAAATATATAATATAAATAATATAATATATAATATAAATAATATAAATATATAATATAAATAATATAAATATATAATATAAATAATATAATATATAATATAAATAATATAAATATATAATATAAGTATGTAATACAAATATATAATATAAATAATATAAATATATAATATAAATAATATAATATATAATATAAATATATACAATTCAAATTCAAAATTACTTTATTTATCCCCGAGGGGAAATTCAATTAGTCTGTTAACCCTTCTGTAAATGATTGAAGGATCTAAATCTCTCCGTCCTGCAGAAGAGAGGATCCGTCCAGTCCTGATCCTTCACAGGTGATAAAACATCTGCAGCATTAAACACACTGATAAAACATCTGCAGTATTAACACACTGATAAAACATCTGCAGCATTAACACACTGATAAAACATCTGCAGCATTAACACACTGATAAGACATCTGCAGCATTAACAACACACTGATAAAACATCTGCAGCATTAACACTGATAAAACATCTGCAGCATTAACACTGATAAAACATCTGCAGCATTAACACACTGATAAAACATCTGCAGTATTAACACACTGATAAACATCTGCAGCATTAACACACTGATAAACATCTGCAGCATTAAACACACTGATAAAACATCTGCAGCATTAACACACTGATAAAACATCTGCAGCATTAAACACACTGATAAAACATCTGCAGCATTAACACACTGATAAAACATCTGCAGCATTAACACACTGATAAAACATCTGCAGCATTAACACACTGATAAAACATCTGCAGCATTAACACACTGATAAAACATCTGCAGCATTAACACACTGATAAAACATCTGCAGCATTAAACACACTGATAAAACATCTGCAGCATTAACACACTGATAAAACATCTGCAGCATTAAACACACTGATTAAACATCTGCAGCATTAACACACTGATAAAACATCTGCAGCATTAACACACTGATAAAACATCTGCAGCATTAAACACACTGATAAAACATCTGCAGCATTAAACACACTGATAAAACATCTGCAGCATTAACACACTGATAAAACATCTGCAGCATTAACACACTGATAAAACATCTGCAGCATTAACACACTGATAAAACATCTGCAGCATTAACACACTGATAAAACATCTGCAGCATTAACACACTGATAAAACATCTGCAGCATTAACACTGATAAAACATCTGCAGCATTAACACACTGATAAAACATCTGCAGCATTAAACACACTGATAAAACATCTGCAGCATTAAACACACTGATAAAACATCTGCAGCATTAACACACTGATAAAACATCTGCAGCATTAAACACACTGATAAAACATCTGCAGCATTAACACACTGATAAAACATCTGCAGCATTAACACACTGATAAAACATCTGCAGCATTAACACTGATAAAACATCTGCAGCATTAACACACTGATAAAACATCTGCAGCATTAACACTGATAAAACATCTGCAGCATTAACACACTGATAAAACATCTGCAGCATTAACACACTGATAAAACATCTGCAGCATTAACACACTGATAAAACATCTGCAGCATTAACACACTGATAAACATCTGCAGCATTAACAACACACTGATAAAACATCTGCAGCATTAACACACTGATAAAACATCTGCAGCATTAACACACTGATAAAACATCTGCAGCATCTGACTACAGATGTGAGCTTCCTTAAGAAGAGGGTTAGGGTTAGGTCTGTAGAGGGTCTGTTTTTAGGGACCAGTCCAACTTATCACCAGGTAAAAACCTCGATGTCAAAGTATTCACTGGCTGAAGAAGCTTGATCCTTCTTTAGTGTTTGAGGTGTTCAGTAGCAGATAGTTCTTGTCTGGTGGCTATAGCCACAGTCTCAGATCCCAGACTCTCCAAACCTGCAGGGGGCAACCACATCAGTGGTGGAACCCCAGGTAAGAGGAAGGAAGTGCCTGAGGGAGCACATTCACCTGCGCACCCATACAGGAAGCATGGTTAAATGTTTGGCTCAGTCAGCTCTCTTGCCTCACAGCCACAGATCCTGATCGACCATAGAAGACCCCGCTGGTACAGAACAGTAGATGTTTGGAGGCAAAGCTTCCTGAATCCTCTGATTGTGTGTTTTTGGTTGCTATGGTTATTTGTTGAGTAAGTTGGAAACTTTATTATGATTTTATAGAAGTGCTTTGTTTCTAGTACTCTAATAGTGACCTTTGGTGTAGCTTGTTACTTTGATTGTTAACCTTTTTGAAATGATTTGAGTTGAATTAATCTGAATAAGTTTAATTTCATTTCATTTCTCAAGTAACATTTATTAATTCATTTATTCTTTATATTAAGAAGTGTGAACTGAACTGATTTGCTATTAATGCCTTTGTCTTTCTGTTTATTCTAGGTTATTAAACTATTCTGTTACATCCCTTCTGACCCAAAATAAAAACTCAAGATTGAACAGAATCCCATCGTGTCCTTCAGCAGTTGATCAGCTGTTTTCATGTTTGTCAGCGCTGTGGTCAACAAATACACACTTCAACAGCACATCACAGATATAAAGTCCCTGAAGGCTTTTATCAGATCCTATATTCAGATTCCTCCGTTCCTGACTCACAACACAACAACAGTGTCGTCTGAGTATTTCTGGACTCAGAGTTGTATTTAAACTCTGCTGTGTTCAGGAATGGAGCAGAACCGTCCCTTCTGGACCTGTGCTGCTCATTAATGACCCAGAAACCCAGTTCCCCAACCTCACATACTGTGGCCTTCCTGTGAGGTACTCTGTGATCCAGGAGATAAAGGAAGTGTTGGGTTGATGGTGTTTAAAGCGCTTCAAAAATCAAAGAACATGATTCTCACATAAGCTCCAGATGAAGCACGTAGAGCATCGTTCACTCCAATGTGTTGCTTGTCTTTGACCTCAACTGAGCTGGACTCCTATTGGCCGTTCAGGTCGATACGAGTCGGCTTCCTGGTTCAATGAGGTGAAAATGTGACATGATCACACGGCTTTAAAAAGTATTAAAGTCTTAATCGTGATTTTATGAAGTATTAAATGTTCTTGATATTCAAGCTTTGACAAAAAGTATCCATGAATGTTGATTTATTTTCTATTAAACCAGCGATCAATGACTCTGATCAATGACTCTGATCAATGACTCTGATCAATGACTCTGATCAATGACTCTGATCAATGACTCTGATCAATGACTCTGATCAATAACTCTGATCAATGACTCTGATCAATGACTCTGATCAATGACTGATCAATGACTCTGATCAATGACTCTGATCAATGACTCTGATCAATGACTCTGATCAATGACTGATCAATGACTCTGATCAATGACTCTGATCAATGACTGATCAATGACTGATCAATGACTCTGATCAATGACTCTGATCAATGACTCTGATCAATGACTGATCAATGACTCTGATCAATGACTCTGATCAATGACTGATCAATGACTCTGATCAATGACTCTGATCAATGACTCTGATCAATGACTCTGATCAATGACTCTGATCAATAACTCTGATCAATGACTCTGATCAATGACACTGATCAATGACTGATCAATGACTCTGATCAATGACTCTGATCAATGACTCTGATCAATGACTCTGATCAATGACTGATCAATGACTCTGATCAATGACTCTGATCAATGACTCTGATCAATGACTCTGATCAATGACTCTGATCAATGACTGATCAATGACTCTGATCAATGACTCTGATCAATGACTCTGATCAATGACTGATCAATGACTCTGATCAATGACTCTGATCAATGACTGATCAATGACTGATCAATGACTCTGATCAATGACTCTGATCAATGACTCTGATCAATGACTGATCAATGACTCTGATCAATGACTCTGATCAATGACTGATCAATGACTCTGATCAATGACTCTGATCAATGACTCTGATCAATGACTCTGATCAATGACTCTGATCAATAACTCTGATCAATGACTCTGATCAATGACACTGATCAATGACTGATCAATGACTCTGATCAATGACTCTGATCAATGACTCTGATCAATGACTCTGATCAATGACTGATCAATGACTCTGATCAATGACTCTGATCAATGACACTGATCAATGACTGATCAATGACTCTGATCAATGACTCTGATCAATGACACTGATCAATGACTGATCAATGACTCTGATCAATGACTCTGATCAATGACTCTGATCAATGACTCTGATCAATGACTCTGATCAATGACTCTGATCAATAATGGATCAATAACTGAGACTCTGGGTTTTGGGGGTTTTATAGAGGTTTTAATGGGTCAGGGTCTACAGAAGTCCGGCTTGGAGACAAATCTGATAGAAGAAACTTTGCTGCTGTTTAACCAGAACCGCCGGAGAGTCCAGTTCCACCAGAGACCCTCGGTCCATCACCAAGACCCTGGAACCAGAACAGGGGGGGGGGTTACCTGTTATAGACCATGATGGGGGGGGGTTACCTGTTATAGACCAGGATGGGGGGGGGGGGGGTACCTGTTATAGACCAGGATGGGGGGGGGGTACCTGTTATAGACCAGGATGGGGGGGGGGTTACCTGTTATAGGACCATGATGGGGGGGGGGTTACCTGTTATAGACCATGATGGGGGGGGGGTTACCTGTTATAGACCATGATGGGGGGGGGGGTTTACCTGTTATAGACCATGATGGGGGGGGGGTTACCTGTTATAGACCATGATGGGGGGGGGGTTACCTGTTATAGACCATGATGGGGGGGGGTTTACCTGTTATAGACCAGGATGGGGGGGGGGTTACCTGTTATAGCCCATGATTGGGGGGGGGGGTTACCTGTTATAGACCAGGATGGGGGGGGGGGTTACCTGTTATAGACCATGATGGGGGGGGGTTACCTGTTATAGACCATGATGGGGGGGGGGGTTACCTGTTATAGACCAGGATGGGGGGGGGGGGGTTACCTGTTATAGACCATGATGGGGGGGGGGGTTACCTGTTATAGACCAGGATGGGGGGGGGGTTACCTGTTATAGACCATGATGGGGGGGGGGGTTACCTGTTATAGACCATGATGGGGGGGGTTACCTGTTATAGACCAGGATGGGGGGGGGTTTACCTGTTATAGACCAGGATGGGGGGGGGGGGTTACCTGTTATAGACCAGGATGGGGGGGGTTACCTGTTATAGACCAGGATGGGGGGGGGGGGGTTTACCTGTTATAGACCAGGATGGGGGGGGGGGGGTTACCTGTTATAGACCAGGATGGGGGGGGGGTTACCTGTTATAGCCCATGATTGGGGGGGGTTACCTGTTATAGACCAGGATGGGGGGGGGGTTACCTGTTATAGACCAGGATGGGGGGGGGTTACCTGTTATAGCCCATGATTGGGGGGGGATACCTGTTGCAGTCCAGGATGGAGGGGGGGGGGGGGGTTTACCTGTTACAGTCCAGGATGGTGTTGATCCGGTGCGCGATGGTCAGAACCGTTGAATCCTTGAACTGGGTCCTGATGGTGGACTGGATCAACTGGTCCAGTTCTACGTCTACAGCTGCTGTTGCTTCATCCAGAACCAGAATCTTCGTCTTCCTCAGCAGAGCTCGGGCCAAGCACAGGAGCTGTCTCTGTCCCACACTGGGGGGGGGGTTAGGGGGAGGGGGAGGTGGGACAGCAGAATATTACATATAATATTAAATAATAATAATAATAATATTTATTTTGTATGAAACTGAATAAACAGTTTCATTACGTCGTCATGGCAACAGCCAGGTAACCGGGGGACACACCTGAGGTTCTCTCCTCCCTCGCAGCACTCATGGTTGAGTTTCTGTGGCAGCGCAGACACAAAGGTGTGCAGGTGAGCCAGCTGCAGAGCTCTCCACAGCTCCTCATCTGAACAGGTGTCAAAGGGGTCAAGGTTCATCCTCAGAGACCCTGAGAACAGCACCGGGTCCTGCAGAGCAAAGGTCAGAGGTCACGCTGCTGGTCCCTGATGCCTGAATCTGCCCCCGCTGACCTGCAATGACTCACCTGAGGGATGATGGTGATCCTAGAGCGAAGCTCATGAAGGCCGATCTGAGCGATGTCGATCCCATCGATGCAGATCCGGCCCTTCGCCGCTTCCAGGATCCGGAACAGTCCCAAAGCCAAGGAGGACTTCCCTGCTCCGGTCCGGCCCACGATCCCCACCTGCAGGTCCAACAGGAAACAGCTGGATTCATTATGAACAGGAAGAGTTCCCCTCACCCACAGGAAGCAGCTGTTATCTTCACATTAAAACCTCCAAACAGGCGCTCAGGTGGTCTAGCGGTGGAGCGAGGACACGTACACGGCGGACCCCGGTTCGAGTCCGGGCTTGCAGGCCCTTGCTGCATGTCACCCCCCCCCCGGTGATTTCCTGTCTCATTACTGTCAGTAGAGGTTTCTATGCCGGAAAAAGATCGAAATCTGAATCTAAATAAATAAACAAACCTCGAAACAATCGTCCCAATGCATCGTAAAGCTTTATAAACACAGCAGATCCAGACTAACAAGGGTCTGGGATCAGTAGTGGTTAGACCTTCTCTTTGTCCTGGATGCTGATGGAGATTCCCTTCAAGGCCCAGTCCAGACCTTTACGGTACTGCAGTCCATAGTCCTCAAACTGGATGGTTCCTGTGGTGGGCCAGGCGGCGGGCAGCAGGCTGTCTGGAAGCGTCCAGGCCGCCTGAAGACAAAGAGGGTTACAGGAGAGTTTAGACCTGCTCTATGTGTACTGGGCCTTGAGATGACTTTGTTGTGATTTGGCGCTTTATAAATAAAGATTGATTGAGGAGCTGCAGAGGAGAAACGCTTCAGACTGAGAGTAGATATAGATTTGCACCTCTTTGGGGGTGTGGGCATACTCCTTCACTCTTTCCACTGACACGATGTTGTTCTCCACATCAGTCCAGGATCGAACAATCCAGCTCAGGATCCCCGTCACCTGCAGACACACAAGCTGCTCAGCTGGACCGCAGGCACATGGTTTGGTTCTTTGGTCCATTTAAACCACACAAACACCTTTTATTCATGTTCTGTTTCACTTTCATTCTTCAGCAGACAAACAACTGATGAGGAGATATAAGTACAATCTATTAGTTTTTACTGGGTCAACGTTTTGGTCTCTCAGAGCTTCTTCCGGCACCTTCGAGGAACAATCATCACATCATCACTGTTGTATTAAGACTTGAACAGTTTGCTGGGAGAGTGTTTGACCTGCAGAGAGTGTGTCACTGCCAGTCCCACGATGCCCGGGCTCAGCTCAGCCCGACTTCGCACTGACAGGACAGCAGCAGCTAGAACCAGCAGATTCCCTAAAAACTCCAGATTTACCGCCAGCCACCTGCACACATCAGGTCAGTATCACAGTATCAACTCATCATTATCACACTTATACAGATACAATATGATATGTAACCAAAGACAAAAGCAGATGTAAATATACTTTCAGACATCTGTCAAACACAATCAAATAGCTTTAAAATAAAATCTCCTTAAAATCCTGTTTAATAACAACTAGATATGTGAAATTGAACCTCGTGGCGACGAAGCGAGGGAAGTAGGCCTCCTGGTTGCTGTCGATGCGTCGGTCGGCCTGGAGCGTGAAGCGCCGCTGCTCCCCGAAGGCTCGGATGACGCCGGCGCCCTGCAACGTCTCGTTGAAGTGGCTGTAGATCGGCGAGCGGCTCACCGCCTCCAGGCGCCGCAGCTGACACGACGCCGCCACGTAGAAACTCTGCCGAACAGAAACATCACGACGTTGGTCACGGCCGAGCTAGACGTCGGTCACGGTCAGAAGTTTGACCCGAAGATGAAGACGTAGATGTTTACCTGGATGAAGATGTAGAGGCAGGTGAGCGGCAGCAGCAGCAGGCCTGTGAGCGGCGTGGCCAGCAGCACGATGATGCAGACCTCCAGCAGCTTGAACAGGTATCCCAGCATCATCTTCAGGCCTTCGGGGATCATGCAGTCGATGGCGTCGATCTCTTTGGAAAAGCGGTTCAGCAGGTTTCCGCTCGGCGTCGCTTCAAAGAACGAGACGGGCGAGCGCAGCACGTCGTTCAGCAGCTCGGCGTGAAGCTGGCGAGACGCTACGATGCCGCCCAGAGCGATAGCTAGCGTGGTCCCAAACATGGCCGCCCCTGCAGGGTGACATCACAGAGAGTTAATCATGTGACCTGGAGCACCGAACCTCATTGGTCGGTACGTCGACCGGCTTTTACTTGAGTGACCTTTGACCTACCCTGGGTGGCGCCCAGCGCTCCGAACACACTCAGTCTGAGCTCGTGGTCGCTCTGCGTGCCATTGGCCGGCGGCTGGTCGGCCCACAGGCTCAGCCAATAGGAGTAGGCCAGAGAGGCGGCCTGCTGGAAGGCACTGAGGAAGACGATGGTCATGATGAAGGTCGTCCCCACCGTCCGGAAATACTCGCCGTACATCTGCAGCTTCACCTGTTAGAGAGAGTTCATCCCTCCATCATCCCTCCATCATCCTTCCATCATCCCTCCATCATCCTTCCATCATCCCTCCATCATCCCTCCATCATCCCTCCATCATCCTTCCATCATCCCTCCATCATCCTTCCATCATCCCTCCATCATCCCTCCATCATCCTTCCATCATCCCTCCATCATCCTTCCATCATCCCTCCATCATCACTCCATCATCACTCCTTCATCCCTCCTTCATCCCTCCATCATCCCTCCATCATCCCTCCATCATCCCTCCATCATCACTCCATCATCACTCCTTCATCCCTCCTTCATCCCTCCATCATCCCTCCATCATCCCTCCATCATCACTCCATCATCACTCCATCATCACTCCTTCATCCCTCCATCATCCCTCCATCATCCTTCCATCATCCCTCCATCATCCTTCCATCATCCCTCCATCATCACTCCATCATCACTCCTTCATCCCTCCATCATCCCTCCATCATCCCTCCATCATCCCTCCATCATCCCTCCTTCATCACTCCATCATCACTCCATCATCACTCCATCATCCCTCCATCATCCTTCCATCATCCCTCCTTCATCACTCCATCATCACTCCATCATCCCTCCTTCACCCCTCCTTCATCCCTCCTTCATCACTCCATCATCACTCCATCATCACTCCTTCATCACTCCATCATCACTCCATCATCCCTCCATCATCACTCCATCATCCCTCCTTCATCCCTCCATCATCACTCCATCATCACTCCATCATCCCTCCTTCATCACTCCATCATCCCTCCATCATCACTCCTTCATCCCTCCATCATCACTCCTTCATCACTCCATCATCACAGATTCACAGAAGACTTCATCCCTCCATCATCACACCTTCATCACTCCATCATCACACCTTCATCCCTCCATCATCCTCCTTCATCCCTCCTTCATCCCTCCTTCATCACTCCTTCATCCCTCCATCATCCCTCTTCATCCCTCCTTCATCCCTCCATCATCACTCCTTCATCCCTCCATCATCACACCTTCATCACTCCATCATCACACCTTCATCCCTCCATCATCCCTCCTTCATCCCTCCTTCATCCCTCCTTCATCACTCCTTCATTCCCTCCATCATCACACCTTCATCACACCTTCATCCCTCCATCATCACACCTTCATCCAATCATCACACCTTCATCCCTCCATCATCACACCTTCATCCCATCATCACACCTTCATCCAATCATCACACCTTCATCCCTCCATCATCACACCTTCATCCCATCATCACACCTTCACCCCTCTATCATCACACCTTCATCCCATCATCACACCTTCATCCCTCCATCATCACACCTTCATCCCTTCATCACACCTCCATCCCTTCATCCCTCATTCATCCCTCCATCATCCCTCCTTCATCCCTCCTTCATCCCTCCTTCATCACTCCTTCATCCCTCCATCATCACACCTTCATCAGCACCTTCATCACTCCTTCATCCCTCCATCATCCTTCCATCATCCCTCCTTCATCACTCCATCATCACTCCATCATCACTCCATCATCCCTCCATCATCACTCCATCATCCCTCCATCATCACTCCATCATCACTCCATCATCCCTCCTTCATCACTCCATCATCACTTCCATCATCCCTCCATCATCACTCCATCATCCCTCCATCATCACTCACATCACCTCCTTCATCCTCCATCATCACTCCATCATCACTCCATCATCCCTCCTTCATCACTCCATCATCCCTCCATCATCACTCCTTCATCACTCCATCATCACACCTTCATCACTCCATCATCCCTCAATCATCACTCCATCATCCCTCCTTCATCCCTCCATCATCACTCCATCATCACTCCATCATCACACCTTCATCACACCTTCATCACTCCTTCATCCCTCCATCATCCTTCCATCATCCCTCCTTCATCACTCCATCATCACTCCATCATCACTCCATCATCACTCCATCATCCCTCCATCATCACTCCATCATCCCTCCATCATCCTTCCATCATCCCTCCTTCATCACTCCATCATCACTCCATCATCACTCCATCATCACTCCATCATCCCTCCATCATCACTCCATCATCCCTCCATCATCCCTCCATCATCCTTCCATCATCCCTCCTTCATCACTCCATCATCACTCCATCATCACTCCACATCACTCCATCATCCCTCCATCATCACTCCTTCATCCCTCCATCATCCTTCCATCATCCCTCCTTCATCACTCCATCATCACTCTCCATCATCACTCCATCATCACTCCATCATCCCTCCATCATCACTCCATCATCCCTCCATCATCACTCCATCATCCCTCCTTCATCCCTCCATCATCACTCCATCATCATCCACCATCCCTCCTTCATCACTCCATCATCCCTCCATCATCACTCCTTCATCACTCCATCATCACACCTTCATCACACCATCATCCCTCAATCATCACTCCATCATCCCTCAATCATCACTCCATCATCCCTCCTTCATCCCTCCATCATCACTCCATCATCACTCCATCATCCCTCCTTCATCACTCCATCATCCTCCATCATCACTCCTTCATCCCTCCATCATCACTCCTTCATCACTCCATCATCACACCTTCATCCCTCCATCATCACACCTTCATCCAATCATCACACCTTCATCCCTTCATCACACCTCCATCCCTTCATCCCTCATTCATCCCTCCATCATCCCTCCTTCATCCCTCCTTCATCCCTCCTTCATCACTCCTTCATCCCTCCATCATCACACCTTCATCACACCTTCATCACTCCTACATCACTCCTTCATCCCATCATCACACCTTCATCCAATCATCACACCTTCATCCCTCCATCATCACACCTTCATCCAATCATCACACCTTCATCCCTCCATCATCACACCTTCATCCCATCATCACACCTTCACCCCTCTATCATCACACCTTCATCCCATCATCACACCTTCATCCCTCCATCATCACACCTTCATCCCTTCATCACACCTCCATCCCTTCATCCCTCATTCATCCCTCCATCATCCCTCCTTCATCCCTCCTTCATCCCTCCTTCATCACTCCTTCATCCCTCCATCATCACACCTTCATCACACCTTCATCACTCCTTCATCCCTCCATCATCCTTCCATCATCCCTCCTTCATCACTCCATCATCACTCCATCATCACTCCATCATCCCTCCATCATCACTCCATCATCCCTCCATCATCACTCCATCATCCCTCCTTCATCCCTCCATCATCACTCCATCATCACTCCATCATCCCTCCTTCATCACTCCATCATCACTCCATCATCCCTCCATCATCACTCCATCATCCCTCCATCATCACTCCATCATCCCTCCTTCATCCCTCCATCATCACTCCATCATCACTCCATCATCCCTCCTTCATCACTCCATCATCCCTCCATCATCACTCCTTCATCACTCCATCATCACACCTTCATCACTCCATCATCCCTCAATCATCACTCCATCATCCCTCCTTCATCCCTCCATCATCACTCCATCATCACTCCATCATCACACCTTCATCACACCTTCATCACTCCTTCATCCCTCCATCATCCTTTCCATCATCCCTCCTTCATCACTCCATCATCACTCCATCATCACTCCATCATCACTCCATCATCCCTCCATCATCACTCCATCATCCCTCCATCATCCTTCCATCATCCCTCCTTCATCACTCCATCATCACTCCATCATCACTCCATCATCCCTCCATCATCACTCCATCATCCCTCCATCATCCCTCCATCATCCTTCCATCATCCCTCCTTCATCACTCCATCATCACTCCATCATCACTCCATCATCACTCCATCATCCCTCCATCATCACTCCTTCATCCCTCCATCATCCTTCCATCATCCCTCCTTCATCCCTCCATCATCACACCTTCATCACTCCTTCATCACTCCATCATCACTCCATCATCACTCCATCATCCCTCCATCATCACTCCATCATCCCTCATCATCCCTCCATCATCCTTCCATCATCCCTCCTTCATCACTCCATCATCACTCCATCATCACTCCATCATCACTCCATCATCCCTCCATCATCACTCCTTCATCCCTCCATCATCCTTCCATCATCCCTCCTTCATCCCTCAATCATCACTCCATCATCACTCCATCATCACTCCATCATCACTCCATCATCCCTCCATCATCACTCCATCATCCCTCCATCATCACTCCATCATCCCTCCTTCATCCCTCCATCATCACTCCATCATCACTCCACCATCCCTCCTTCATCACTCCATCATCCCTCCATCATCACTCCTTCATCACTCCATCATCACACCTTCATCACACCATCATCCCTCAATCATCACTCCATCATCCCTCAATCATCACTCCATCATCCCTCCTTCATCCCTCCATCATCACTCCATCATCACTCCATCATCCCTCCTTCATCACTCCATCATCCCTCCATCATCACTCCTTCATCCCTCCATCATCACTCCTTCATCACTCCATCATCACACCTTCATCCCTCCATCATCACACCTTCATCCAATCATCACACCTCCATCCCTTCATCCCTCATTCATGCCCTCCATCATCCCTCCTTCATCCCTCCTTCATCCCTCCTTCATCACTCCTTCATCCCTCCATCATCACACCTTCATCACACCTTCATCACTCCTTCATCCCTCCATCATTACTCCATCATCCCTCCATCATCACTCCTTCATCAAAAGGAGGAGTAGGAGCAGCAGCAGCAGCAGGAGGAGGAGGAAGAGCAGTAGGAGCAGTAGGAGCAGCAGGAGGAGGAGGAGGAGCAGCAGCAGGAGGAGGAAGAGCAGTAGGAGCAGCAGCAGGAGGAGGAGCAGCAGCAGCAGGAGGAGGAAGAGCAGTAGGAGCAGCAGGAAGAAGAGCTGTAGGAGCAGCAGCAGGAGGAGGAAGAGCAGTAGGAGCAGCAGGAGGAAGAGCAGTAGGAGCAGCAGCAGGAGGAGGAAGAGCAGTAGAAGCAGCAGCAGTAGGAGCAGTAGGAGCAGCAGCAGGAGGAGGAGGAGGAGGAGGAAGAGTAGGAGCAGCAGCAGGAGGAGGACGAGGAGGAGGAGGAGGAGCAGCAGCAGCAGGAGGAGGAAGAGCAGTAGGAGCAGCAGCAGTAGGAGCAGCAGTAGGAGGAGGAGGAGGAGTAGGAGCAGCAGCAGGAGGAGGAGGAGGAGGACCTACCCTCCCAGTGTGAGCTTCGTCAGCCTGAGTCAGTTTCCCACAATCCTCAGAGTCTGAGTCCTGATCGACTTTCTCCATCATCTGAACGCCGCTGAGGTCACAGCTGGAACACATCCAGATGTTACAGAGACACATCCAGATGTTATAGGTTCATCCAGATGTTACAGGTTCATCCAGATGTTAGAGACACATCCAGATGTTACAGGTTCATCCAGATGTTACAGAGACACATCCAGATGTTATAGGTTCATCCAGATGTTACAGAGACACATCCAGATGTTACAGAGACACATCCAGATGTTATAGGTTCATCCAGATGTTACAGAGACACATCCAGATGTTACAGAGACACATCCAGATGTTATAGGTTCATCCAGATGTTACAGAGACACATCCAGATGTTACAGGTTCATCCAGATGTTACAGAGACACATCCAGATGTTACAGAGGACACATCCAGATGTTATAGGTTCATCCAGATGTTACAGGTTCATCCAGATGTTACAGAGACACATCCAGATGTTACAGAGACACATCCAGAGGTTACAGAGACACATCCAGAGGTTACAGAGACACATCCAGATGTTACAGAGACACATCCAGATGTTATAGGTTCATCCAGATGTTACAGAGACACATCCAGAGGTTACAGAGACACATCCAGATGTTACAGAGACACATCCAGATGTTACAGAGACACATCCAGAGGTTACAGAGACACATCCAGAGGTTGACACATCTGTATGAATAGCTGATGATCTGCTGTACTCTCATTCACACACATTCAGACACTGATGGGAGGAGCTACCATGCAGGGAGCCAACCTGCTCATCAGAGGGAAACTAACCATTCACACACCGTTGGCATAGCAACGGGAGCTATTTGGGTTAAGTGTCTCGACATGTGGACTGGAGGAGCCGGGAATCGAACCTCCGATCTTCCAACTGTTGGACGACAGCTCTACCTCCTGATCCACAGCCTGCCCTCAATATAAATCTGTCTGACATCAGCTGTATTGATTAGTGTGTACCTGATCAGCTGCATTGATTAGTGTGTACCTGATCAGCTGCATTGATTAGTGTGTACCTGATCAGCTGTATTGATTAGTGTGTACCTGATCAGCTGCTCCTGAGACAGATCGATGGAGAAATCCGTCATACTGAGACGAGACAATGACTTCCTGCTGCCTGGAAACATAAAAGATTTACTGTCAGGACCCATTTTCCCCTCAGGACCTCAGGAAGTTTATTGATCAGTTTGCTGATCAGTTAATTGATCAGTCAGTCTTACTCCTGTCCCTGTGGGTGGAGCTCTCTCTGGGCTGTGGCCCACTGAAGGTGTGGATGAGGTGGGCGAACGCTCCTTTCCGGTCCATCAGCTCCATGAAGGATCCCATCTCAGAAATCTGACCCCCCCTCCATCACCAGGACCAGGTCTGCTTTGGTCAGGAACCTGAGGCCGTGAGTTACCAGCACCCGAGTCTGAACAACAACAGAAACAGGTGGTGAGCCGTGAGTGGTCCTCTGAACACTAATATAATCCTGATGAACACTTTAAACCTTGATAAATATAAATATACATAATCTGAAAAATAAGACTGAAGGTCCTGCAGGGTCACACCTTGTCTTTCAGGAGACCTTTGGGTCCGATAACTTGATCAAATATGTGTTGTCCCACATGACCATCGACAGCGGACAGTGGATCATCCAGCAGGTAAACGTCTGACTTCCTGTAGACAGCCCGAGCCAGACTCACCCTCTGCTTCTGCCCTCCAGACAGGTTCAGACCCTGCAGCCAGAAACCACCACAGTGACCACATGGTTTGTAAAGTGAATGAATGAATAAATTAATAACTTTTATTATACAGAGACCCAAAACTCAAACAGTACCAACTCTAAATGTGCAACCATCTGTCTTGATGGGCTGAGAGAGAAGCACAACAACAACAATAATAATAATTATTATAATGATAATAAAAATAACAATAATAACTTTGGGTAGCATCCGGACAGGAAACAGCAACACTCAGAGGAAGAGGTTTAGGTTAGTGGAGCCGGTCTGTGGGGAAACCTCCAGCAGATGGCAGCATTGGTACCTTCTCCCCGATCTCGGTGGCGTCTCCGGCGGGCAGGATGTCCAGGTCCGGCAGCAGAGCACAGGCCTCCACCACTCGGTGGTACCAGCTCTCCTTTCTGTCCTGGCCGAACAGGATGTTGTTCTTCAGGGTGGCGTTCTGGATCCAGGCCTGCTGGGGGACGTAGGCCACGGAACCCTGAAGATAAATATTAACACTGATCAGTCTGAGGCAGCGGGCCTCCTGATGTTGATTGGCCGACTGTAACCAAGGTAACCGGGACTGAGCTGTAATGATCGTCTGCGTCACCTTGACGGAGACGCCGCCGCTCCGTCTCTCTGTCTCTCCCAACATGGCCGACAGCAGCGAGGACTTTCCAGAGCCGACGTGGCCCACCACAGCCACCAGGCTCCCGGTCTTCACCTTCACATTGATCCTCTGCAGACACAGCGGCCCGTCAGCCGACCAGGCGAAGGATCCGCCCTCGATGGTCACTGCGTCCCCGTCTGAGGAGAAATGATGCTTCCTGTTCACGTGATTCTGTCACATGACGATCGATACTAACGAGACCTGCAGAGATCCAACCTGATGATGTCATACCTGTGGAGGACAGGTGTGTGATGTCATACCTGTGTTATGAGGAAGTCTCTCCACGTTGTCCGTCTTCAGTTCATCCTGCAGCAGTAAATGTCCCAAACGTCTGAGTGAGACAAAAGCCTGTAAGAGACATTCAGACTGTTACTCTGGACCTGCTGTCCTCTCAGTGTCCCTGCTGTCCTCTCAGTGTCCCTGCTGTCCTCTCAGTGTCCCTGCTGTCCTCTCAGTGTCCCTGCTGTCCTCTTACTGTCCCTGCTGTCCTCTCAGTGTCTCTGCTGTCCTCTCAGTGTCTCTGCTGTCCTCTTAGTGTCTCTGCTGTCCTCTCAGTGTCCCTGCTGTCCTCTCAGTGTCCCTGCTGTCCTCTTAGTGTCTCTGCTGTCCTCTCAGTGTCTCTGCTGTCCTCTCAGTGTCCCTGCTGTCCTCTTAGTGTCTCTGCTGTCCTCTCAGTGTCCCTGCTGTCCTCTCAGTGTCCCTGCTGTCCTCTCAGTGTCTCTGCTGTCCTCTCAGTGTCCCTGCTGTCCTCTCAGTGTCCCTGCTGTCCTCTCAGTGTCCCTGCTGTCCTCTCAGTGTCCCTGCTGTCCTCTCAGTGTCCCTGCTGTCCTCTTAGTGTCCCTGCTGTCCTCTCAGTGTCCCTGCTGTCCTCTCAGTGTCCCTGCTGTCCTCTCAGTGTCCCTGCTGTCCTCTCAGTGTCCCTGCTGTCCTCTTAGTGTCCCTGCTGTCCTCTTAGTGTCCCTGCTGATTGATTGATTGATTGGTTGATTGATTGATTGATTGATTGATTGATTGATGGATTGGTTGATTGGTTGGTTGATTGTTTGATTGGTTGATTGGTTGATTGATTGATTGATTTATTGATTGGTTGGTTGGTTGATTGATTGATTGGTTGATTGATTGGTTGATTGATTGATTGATTGGTTGGTTGTTTGATTGGTTTATTGATTGATTGATTGATTGGTTGGTTGGTTGATTGATTGGTTGATTGGTTGATTGATTGATTGATTGGTTGGTTGATTGATTGGTTGATTGATTGATTGGTTGATGTATTGGTTGGTTGATTGATTGATTGGTTGATTGATTGGTTGGTTGGTTGATTGATTGGTTGTTTGATTGGTTTATTGATTGATTGATTGATTGGTTGATTGGTTGGTTGATTGATTGGTTTATTGATTGGTTGATTGATGGGGTAAGGGTTACCTGCATGGTGGTGCTCATGGCGAACGGCAGCTGGCTCAGCGGCATCTTCAGGATATTGATCAAAGCGACGGAAACAAAGATTTTCTGAGCGTCCAAAACATTTCGTTCATCGCTGAGAACGAAGACGCCGAACACTGCGAACAGGATCTGACATCACAGCGACCAATCAGAACCTTCATGTGGTGGTTAGATGTAAACTTTATTGTTGTCATGGTTACCAAACAAAGGAAGTGCGTCTCACCAGGAAGGACGAGGAGTTAAAAGACGCCAGAGAGACAGAGTACAGGACCTGAGACCTCTTCAGGGCGCTCAGTTCTCCGTCTCTCAGACCGCTGACCCGCCGCAGGAACGCGTCCTCCCAGCCGTAGAACTTCAGTATCTTCACTCCGTTCAGGATCTCGTTCATCAGCTTGATCCGACCATCCAGGAACCTCATCTGGACCTCCTGAGACCACCACAGACCGCCACAGACCAACAGAGACCATCAGAGACCATCAGAGACCAACAGAGACCATCAGAGACCATCAGAGACCAACAGAGACCAACAGAGACCATCAGAGACCATCAGAGACCAACAGAGACCATCAGAGACCATCAGAGACCAACAGAGACCAACAGAGACCATCAGAGACCATCACTGTTAGTATGTATTTACTGTATGGTCAGCTGCCATACAGTCGAGTCCTGATCCTGGTCCCGGTCCTGGTCCTGGTCCTGGTCCTGGTCCTGGTCCTGGTCTGGACCCTGATCCTAGTCCTGGTCTGGACCCTGACCCTGGTCCTGGTCTGGATTAGCTCACCTGCAGTCCGGCCCTGGTCCTGGTCTAGATTAGCTCACCTGCAGTCTGGTCCTGGTCCTGGTCTGGACCCTGGTCCTAGTCCTGGTCTGGACCCTGACCCTGGTCCTGGTCTGGATTAGCTCACCTGCAGTCTGGTCCTGGTCCTGGTCTGGACCCTGGTCCTGGTCCTGGTCTGGATTAGCTCACCTGCAGTCTGGTCCGGATCTTGGCGATGACCCCGTTCAGAGGGAAGAGGACGATCACCATGACGACGCCGGCTAAAGCAGACGGACCCAGCAGCTGCCGACCAATCAGAGACAAGCAGAGGATGAGCTGTTATTGATCACCGACTGATCGGTGAGCTGTTATTGATCACCGACCGGTCGGTGAGCTGTTATTGATCACTGACTGATGGGTTCAGGGTTGGTTACCTTCCACAGGAAGAAGAAGCAGAGGGCGATCTCCAGCGGAGCGATCCAGACGCTGTTAACGTAAACAACCAGATCCATCAGCTTCTGAGAGTCCGTAGAGACCAAGCTAATGATCTCTCCAACGGTGCACTGCTGCCGGGCGCCGCTGCTCATCACCAGACACTGTCCAACAAAACTTTATTAACAACATTCAGAGTGTGCACTGCTGTCTGAAGACACAGAGCAACTCCCTTATTGATTATCAGTTATTGATTAGAAGTGATCATCTCACATTAAACTCAAGTGGACGCATTATGGGAGTTGTAGTTCTCGGTTACCTTCCTGTAGATGAGGCCCATGACGGCAGTTTTCAGCCTCATGCCCACCGTGAAGCAGCGGTACATGTACTGATGGTGCAGCAGAGACTGCAAGCAGGACAGCAGGAAGAGCAGGGAGGCAAACAGGAAACCTTTCCACATGGCGGCATCCTTGTCCCGCATGAATCCGAGCAGCAGACTGACCGCAGATAAACAGACAAATAAACAACAGCAGCAGACTGACCACAGATAAACAACAACAACTCTTTGTGTTTGCACACGGAGCTCTCAGCAGCGAGGAGTAACATCTATAACCACCGACACCTGAACCCAGAGCAGCTGCTCCACCACAGTACTGACCAACACCTGCTAATTAACACCTGTTCACACCTGGACTCACTGACCGCTGTCACATGACTTTCTTGATTGTGAGCTATGAGAGCAGTGATCTGATTGGCTGATCTGTACACTTACAAACATGAATGAAAGTGTTGCCGTCAGTGTAACTAAGCTTCAGGGCAGAGTGACACATCTGTGAACTTTGACCTCTGAGACCAACCTAAGAACCTGCGGCACAGCAAACATGAAGGCGTCGTGGAGGAGCAGGCACAGCGTTCCACAGAGGAAGGTCGGTCCAAAGCTCCGTCCCAGCGTGTGGAGGAGGAACAGGCTGTAGCTCTGTCGCTTCCTCCTTTTCCTCAGCAGCTGAGTTTTTTCTGTCAGCCCGGCAGAACCATCAGAACAGGACCAGGAGGGCCCAGAACCAGCATGCTCCTTCCTGCAGAACATCATAGAAAACACAACAAGTTGTTTCATTTATTATCATTTTTCATGTCTGAATATGCTGTAAAATGTCTTACTGCAGTTCTGCACAGTGTTGGGTCCAGTTCTTCTCCATGTCAGACAGGATCCAGGCAGAGGAGTCCCGATCCCTGAGGGACCACAGGTCCGCAGCCTGCAGGGGGTGCTGGTAACCACGAATCACCAAACTGACAGAACAACAAAGCACAACAGAGGTATTATTGGTTCTGGATATTCAGTGTCAGGAGCTCTTCGTGTGCTCCCCAACACGTCTCATACGAACACGAGAATTAACTCACACGTGTGTAAAAAGTCACATTAGTGTGAAAGTTTAACTTCACATCAACACGACATTTCTTCTTCTTCTCTTTCGTATCGTCGTCATGTTTCAGCAGCTCAAGAATATATATACATGATATGTGTGTATCTGCTGGTAGTGGTAGGGTTCTGATGGTAGTGGTAGGGTTCTGATGGTAGTGGGAGGGTTCTGCTGGTAGTGGGAGGGTTCTGATGGTAGTGGTAGGGTTCTGATGGTAGTGCGAAAGTTCTGTTTGTAGTGGGAGGGTTCTGCTGGTAGTGTGACGGTTCTGATGGTAGTGGGAAGGGTTCTGATGGTTCTGCTTGTAGTGGGAGGGTTCTGCTGGTAGTGGTAGGGTTCTGATGGTAGTGGGAGGATTCTGCTGGTAGTGGGAGGGTTCTGATGGTAGTGGTAGGGTTCTGATGGTAGTGGTAGGGTTCTGATGGTAGTGGGAGGGTTCTGATGGTAGTGGGAGGGTTCTGCTGGTAGTGGGAGGGTTCTGATGGTAGTGGGAGGGTTCTGCTGGTAGTGTGAGGGTTCTGCTGGTAGTGGGAGGGTTCTGATGGTAGTGGGAGGGTTCTGATGGTAGTGGGAGGGTTCTGCTTGTAGTGTGAGGGTTCTGCTGGTAGTGTGAAGGTTCTGCTGGTAGTGTGAAGGTTCTGCTGGTAGTGTGAGGGTTCTGCTGGCACTCTTCTGGACAGAGACCTCAGATGTTGGACTTGGAATCAGCTGGAGCCTCTCTCCCAGTTAGTGGCCCAAAGCTCCCAGTGCTCCCATCACTTCCTTTCCTCCTCACATCTTCTCCAGCTTCTCTTTCTTGGTATTTTCTTCTCGTGTTGTTTCTCTGGATCCCTTCATCTATCACTGCTGCCTCCTTCTGTTGTTTGTCCATCATCACGATGTCATCAGCACGATGTCATCATCACGATGTCATCAGCACGATGTCATCAGCACGATGTCATCAGCACGATGTCATCAACACGATGTCATCAGCACGATGTCATCATCACGATGTCATCAGCACGATGTCATCAACACGATGTCATCAACACGATGTCATCAGCACGATGTCATCATCACGATGTAATCAGCACGATGTCATCAACACGATGTCATCAGCACGATGTCATCAGCACGATGTCATCAGCACGATGTCATCAGCACGATGTCATCAACACGATGTCATCAGCACGATGTCATCATCACGATGTCATCAGCACGATGTCATATCATACTACTCTCATATATGTCATACATCATGAACATATATATGTTGACATGTTTCAGGGGTGATTTTGTACCTGCTGAACCAAAAGAAGAAAAACTTGGAGAGAAATGAGGCGTCTTCTTCTGGACACTGATTCTGTGAAAACAAACATTCAAACAATTACAATGTAAATATATCAATATATCAATATACTGTAAATATATCAATATATCAATACACTGTAAATATCAATATCTTATGATAATAGTAACTGTTGGTATTTCAGCTTATAATAAACTCAGCTTCACATTTAAAGGAAACATTACAGTATAAAAATATTAATAACTTTAAAATAGTACAAGTAATACATAGTGTGTGTGTGTGTGTGTACCTGTGTGTAGGTGTGTGTGTGTGTGTGTAGGTGTGTGTACCTGTGTGTGTGTGTGTGTAGGTGTGTGTGTGTAGGTGTGTGTGTGTGTGTGTCTGTGTGTACCTGTGTGTGTGTGTGTGTGTGTGTACCTGTGTGTAGGTGTGTGTACCTGTGTGTGTAGGTGTGTGTACCTGTGTGTGTGTGTGTACCTGTGTGTAGATGTGTGTGTGTACCTGTGTGTGTGTGTGTGTGTACCTGTGTGTAGGTGTGTGTGTGTGTGTAGCTGTGTGTGTGTGTGTGTACCTGTGTGTAGGTGTGTGTACCTGTGTGTGTGTGTACCTGTGTGTGTGTGTGTGTGTGTACCTGTGTGTAGCTGTGTGTAGCTGTGTGTGTGTACCTGTGTGTAGGTGTGTGTAGCTGTGTGTGTGTGTGTGTGTGTGTGTGTGTGTGTGTACCTGTGTGTAGGTGTGTGTGTGTGTGTGTGTGTGTGTACCTGTGTGTAGCTGTGTGTAGCTGTGTGTGTGTGTGTGTGTGTGTACCTATGTGTAGGTGTGTGTAGCTGTGTGTGTGTGTGTGTACCTGTGTGTAGGTGTGTGTGTGTGTACCTGTGTGTAGCTGTGTGTGTGTGTGTGTGTGTGTGTGTGTAGCTGTGTGTAGCTGTGTGTGTGTGTGTGTGTGTGTGTGTGTACCTGTGTGTAGCTGTGTGTAGCTGTGTGTGTGTGTGTGTGTGTGTGTACCTGTGTGTGTGTGTGTGTGTACCTGTGTGTAGGTGTGTGTAGACAGCGGTCGGCAGTCAGAGAAGCAGCAGAGGACGAGCTGAACGAGTTGCAGCGAGAAGCAAACGACGAACGCCACGAAACGAACAGCGTCTGATGAAAAACCCTGAAAGAGGTCAGAGGTCAATGGTCTGAAGGTCATTCTGAGGAATTTTAAGTTTCATGATATTTTTCTTTTGAAAGATAAAACAATAAAAGATTTGCTCAACTGAAGGAAACAACAGGTTAGCAGCACGTTCACACAGGAGCCTTAACCCTGACCCCTGACCCCTGACCCTTAACCCTGACCTTTAACCCTGAGCTGTGACATACTGAGAACAAACTGTGACTGGTTTGCCTTTAAAAGGTTCACAACATCTTTTCTACATTTTCTATTGGACCTGATGACTTATTATTATTATTATTATTATTATTATTATTATTGTTATTATTATTATTATTATTATTATTATTATTATTATTATTGTTATTATTATTATTATTATTATTATTATTATTATTATTATTATTATTGTTATTATTATTATTATTATTATTATTATTATTATTATTATTGTTATTATTATTATTATTATTATTATTATTATTATGATTGTTATTATTATTATTATTATTATGATTGTTATTATTATTATTATTATTATTATTATTATGATTGTTATTATTATTATTATTATTATTATTATTATTATTATTATTGTTATTATTATTATTATTATTATTGTTATTATTATTATTATTATTATCATTATTATTATTATTATTATTATTATTATTATTATTGTTCATGTAGCCCATATCACATATCACACATGTTTCTCGGGGCTTTAGGTTTACAGTTAACATCTTCTGTCCGTAGACCCTCAATTCAAATAAGGAAAAACTTCTTTAAAACACAGTTTGACAGGGTCAGGGTCAGGGTCAGGGTTAAGGGTTAGGGTTAAGGGTCAGGGTTAGGGTTAAGGGTCAGGGTCAGGGTCAGGGTCAGGGTCAGGGTCAGGGTTAAGGGTCAGGGTTAAGGGTCAGGGTTAAGGGTTAGGGTCAGGGTTAAGGGTCAGGATACATCTGACATATAATCATGTGACACATGAATATATTTAAAAACAGAAAGCAATAATCTGCTGATACCTGATCAATAATCAGTTCCACATTGACCTTCAGAGGAACGATGGAGCAAAGAACCAGAAGAGTCCAGAATAGAAAGAGGAGGATGGATGATCGACAGCCCTTCATCCTCTCTACATGGATTATAACAACTGCCAGAACCTGAGGAAGAGGAGGAAGAGGAGGAAGAGGAAGTTCTCCCATTAATGATTACAGTTCAACCCTAACCCTTCCAGGTCCTGGTGTATATCTAGCTATACATTCAGACCCTAACCCAGGTTCACCATGAGGGACAACAAACACTGATTCTTTACATAGTGATATGTGTGTATGTGGACTTCCTGTTTGGGGGTTTCTGTGACTTACCAGAGTGGCGCTTCGGATCAGCGGGCCCAGCAGGAAGACCGTGTGCTTGTGGATCTCCTCATTCTTCTTCACCAGGAGGTAAAAGATTTCCAGAAGACCAAAAGTCGCCAGACTCAAACTGAGTAGCTGCAGAGTCCAAATATCAGAGTGAGTTAGTCCACATATCAGAGTGGGTTAGTCCACATATCAGAGTGGGTTAGTCCACATATCAGAGTGGGTTAGTCTACATATCAGAGTTGGTTAGTCCAAATATCAGAGTGGGTTAGTCCACATATCAGAGTGGGTTAGTCCACATATCAGAGTGGGTTAGTCCACATATCAGAGTGGGTTAGTCCAAATATCAGAGTGGGTTAGTCCACATATCAGAGTTGGTTAGTCCAAATATCAGAGTGGGTTAGTCCACATATCAGAGTGGGTTAGTCTACATATCAGAGTGGGTTAGTCTACATATCAGAGTGGGTTAGTCCACATATCAGAGTGGGTTAGTCCAAATATCAGAGTGGGTTAGTCCACATATCAGAGTGGGTTAGTCCAAATATCAGAGTGGGTTAGTCCACATATCAGAGTTGGTTAGTCCAAATATCAGAGTGGGTTAGTCCACATATCAGAGTGGGTTAGTCTACATATCAGAGTGGGTTAGTCTACATATCAGAGTGGGTTAGTCCACATATCAGAGTGGGTTAGTCCACATATCAGAGTGGGTTAGTCCACATATCAGAGTGGGTTAGTCTACATATCAGAGTGGGTTAGTCTACATATCAGAGTGGGTTAGTCCACATATCAGAGTGGGTTAGTCCACATATCAGAGTGGGTTAGTCCACATATCAGAGTGGGTTAGTCCACATATCAGAGTGGGTTAGTCCACATATCAGAGTGGGTTAGTCCACATATCAGAGTGGGTTAGTCCACATATCAGAGTGGGTTAGTCCACATATCAGAGTTGGTTAGTCCACATATCAGAGTGGGTTAGTCCACAAATCAGAGTGGGTTAATCCAAATATCAGAGTGGGTTAGTCTACATATCAGAGTGGGTTAGTCCAAATATCAGAGTGGGTTAGTCTACATATCAGAGTGGGTTAGTCCAAATATCAGAGTGGGTTAGTCCACATATCAGAGTGGGTTAGTCCACATATCAGAGTGGGTTAGTCCACATATCAGAGTGGGTTAGTCCACATATCAGAGTGGGTTAGTCCACATATCAGAGTGGGTTAGTCCACATATCAGAGTGGGTTAGTCCACATATCAGAGTGGGTTAGTCCACATATCAGAGTGGGTTAGTCCACATATCAGAGTTGGTTAGTCCAAATATCAGAGTGGGTTAGTCCAAATATCAGAGTGGGTTAGTCCACATATCAGAGTGGGTTAGTCCACATATCAGAGTGGGTTAGTCCAAATATCAGAGTGGGTTAGTCCACATATCAGAGTGGGTTAGTCCAAATATCAGAGTGGGTTAGTCCACATATCAGAGTGGGTTAGTCCACATATCAGAGTGGGTTAGTCCAAATATCAGAGTGGGTTAGTCCACATATCAGAGTGGGTTAGTCCACATATCAGAGTGGGTTAGTCCACATATCAGAGTGGGTTAGTCCACATATCAGAGTGGGTTAGTCCACATATCAGAGTGGGTTAGTCCACATATCAGAGTGGGTTAGTCCACATATCAGAGTGGGTTAGTCCACATATCAGAGTTGGTTAGTCCACATATCAGAGTGGGTTAGTCCACATAAGAGATCAGGTCAGTGGACAAGACTCGGCCCACTTACTAAAGTTAACTAAGAGCCCAGAATTAGTGTTTCATCTAACCCTGACCCTGACCCTGACCCTGACCCTAACCCTGACCCTGACCCTGACCCTGACCCTGACCCTGACCCTAACCCTGACCCTAACCCTGACCCTGACCCTAACCCTGACCCTGACCCTAGCCCTGACCCTAACCCTAACCCTGACCCTGACCCGCTCTCCCTGGACCTTTAGGACTAAGTTAAAAGTGTGTTTTTACCATCTTGGCGCAGCAGATTTTGGACAGGGGGATGATGCCTCTGGGTGGGCGGAGCTTCAAGTAGAGCAGGTAGAGTGGTGAACAGGTCCACAGGTAAACACAAGGGAACCAAACCAGGATGGTGTGCTGGAAACACTGGGTCAGGTCCGGATGGGTCGTGTACCACGTCAGGTTCCAGTCCTGCAAACACAAAACACATTTGGCTAAATGTGAGCCTCCAATCACAGGCTGAGATACAGAACATGTGACGAGAGGATGACCCTTATATGAACCAATGAAATTACAGTATGAAATAAAAAGTTCTCCAAATTCATGTTTTAATAACAGTTTTTAAAATTGTATTTGTTTATACTTTATATTTTTATATGTTCTTTAGAATCACAAACATCAAACATCATGGCCCGGCTCTTCATCCTCACAATATCAATGGGTTTTGGACACAGTTAGGGTTACTAGGGTTACTAGGGTTAGGGTTACTAGGGTTACTAGGGTTACTAGGGTTAGGGTTACTAGGGTTATGGTTACTAGGGTTACTAGGGTTACTAGGGTTACTAGGGTTACTAGGGTTAGGGTTACTAGGGTTACTAGGGTTAGGGTTACTAGGGTTACTAGGGTTAGGGTTACTAGGGTTAGGGTTACTAGGGTTACTAAGGTTACTAGGGTTAGGGTTACTAGGGTTACTAGGGTTAGGGTTACTAGGGTTACTAGGGTTACTAGGGTTAGGGTTACTAGGGTTAGGGTTACTAGGGTTACTAGGGTTACTAGGGTTACTAGGGTTAGGGTTACTAGGGTTACTAGGGTTAGGGTTACTGGGGTTAGAGTTACTAGGGTTACTAGGGTTAGGGTTACTAGGGTTACTAGGGTTAGGGTTACTGGGGTTAGAGTTACTAGGGTTACTAGGGTTAGGGTTAGGGTTACTAGGGTTACTAGGGTTAGGGTTACTAGGGTTACTAGGGTTACTAGGGTTAGGGTTACTAGGGTTACTAGGGTTAGGGTTACTAGGGTTACTAGGGTTACTAGGGTTACTAGGGTTACTAGGGTTAGGGTTACTAGGGTTACTAGGGTTAGGGTTACTAGGGTTACTAGGGTTACTGGGGTTACTAGGGTTACTAGGGTTAGGGTTACTAGGGTTAGGGTTACTAGGGTTACTAGGGTTACTAGGGTTAGGGTTAGGGTTACTAGGGTTACTAGGGTTACTAGGGTTACTAGGGTTAGGGTTACTAGGGTTAGGGTTACTAGGGTTACTAGGGTTACTGGGGTTACTAGGGTTACTAGGGTTAGGGTTACTAGGGTTAGGGTTACTAGGGTTACTAGGGTTACTAGGGTTACTAGGGTTACTAGGGTTAGGGTTACTAGGGTTACTAGGGTTAGGGTTACTAGGGTTAGGGTTACTAGGGTTACTAGGGTTACTAGGGTTAGGGTAACCGTTAACCAGTCAGAGTGTTTTTATTAAGTGTAAAAGTAGAAACAGCTGATTTAAATAAACTCACCCACAGAGGATCCAAACCACTGACACTGCACAGGTCCTCCATCTGTCCTCTTCTTCTTCTTCTTCTTCTTCTTCTTCTTCTTCTTCTTCTTCTTCTTCTTCTTCTTCTTCTTCTTCTTCTTGTACTTTTTTCTTCTGCTGTTTATAATTCAGAAAACTTCAAATCTTCAAACCTCCTGCTGCAACG
This sequence comes from Scomber scombrus, assembly GCF_963691925.1. Lineage (NCBI taxonomy): Eukaryota > Metazoa > Chordata > Actinopteri > Scombriformes > Scombridae > Scomber > Scomber scombrus. Next base: position 91,932 of record NC_084984.1, on the reverse strand, counting down.
TCCCGAAAGACACTGCTGAGAGACTCTGTCTGTTCCTCCTCCTCCTCTTCCTCCTGCTCCTCTTCCTCCTCCTCCTATTCCTCCTCTTCCTCCTCCTGCTCCTCCTCCTCCTCTTCCTCCTCCTCCTCCTCTCTCTGTAGTTAGTGTGTGTGTGTGTGTGTGTGTGTGTGTGTATGTGTGTGTGTGAGTGTGTGTGTGTGTGTGTGTGTGTGTGTGAGAGTGTGTGTGTGTGTTTGTGTGTGTGTGTGAGTGTATGTGTGTGTGTGTGTGTGTGTGTGTGTGTGTGAGTGTGTGTGTGTGTGAGTGTGTGTGTGTGTGTGTGTGTGAGTGTGTGTGTGTGTGTGTGTGTGTGTGTGTGTGTGAGTGTGTGTGTGTGTGTGTGTGTGTGTGTGTGTGTGTGTGTGTGTGGGTGTGTGTGTGTGTGTGTGTGTGTGTGAGTGTGTGTGTGTGTGTGTGTGTGTGTGTGTGAGTGTGTGAGTGTGTGTGTGTGTGTGTGTGTGTGTGTGTGTGTGTGTGAGTGTGTGTGTGTGTGTGTGAGGTATTTCTCTGTGATATATTGTCTTTGACCTTTGAGCAGGTTTTAACTCACACTTACACACCAAAGTACTGACTGCCTCACAGCATGCTGACATCTTTACATGTTTCAAATAAATTATTATTACTATTATTATTATTATTATTATTATTATTACTATTATTATTATTATTATTATCATTATCATTATTATTATTATTATTATTATTATTATTATTATTATCATTACCATTATTACTGTGCACCCATCGACCCTTTGACAATTAAAACATTATTAATGTTATTTTGTGTATTTTGACAAACACAATATTGTGTTGGATGTTATTCTTTGTCATAATGTGCAGTGTTGTATGTATACATAATATAATATAATATAATATAATATAATATAATATAATATAACATAATATAACATAATATAACATAATATAACATAATATAATATAATATAATATAACATAATATAACATAATATAATATAATATAATATAATATAACATAATATAACATAATATAATATAATATAATATAATATAATATAATATAACATAATATAACATAATATAATATAATATAATATAACATAATATAACATAATATAACATAATATAATATAATATAATATAATATAACATAATATAACATAATATAATATAATATAACATAATATAATATAACATAATATAATATAAATATATATATAAATATGTTGGGGTATTTTCAGGGTAAAGAGACCTATCCTGTTTTATTGTTGTTATAATAGACTCTGACTTCTGTTCATATTGGAAAGATGTATTGTTTGGTATCCATAGCGATGGTAAGGTCCCGCCTTGATGAGAGAAGTGACAGATTCAATTTTGGTGTGTTGCAAAATGCATCCAATCAGCAGGGCGCTGTGGTACTTTGTTGTATTTTTTAACCAACACAATAGAAAGTGATGTTTGCCACTTTGTGTGTTGAATTACATTTTATTGCACAATATAGTTTCAAACTGCATTTAAAGTAGTAAAGTAAACATTAGATTTCTATTTAAAGCATTTCCCTTTGAATAAAGCTGCAGAAATGCTTCCATATGGGATTATCAGTGAGTGATTAGTTTGGTCTGGGATCAGTGATTGATTAGTTTGGTCTGGGCAGGTAATGCGTGGACGCGGCCGCCAGGTGGCGGCAGGTCACGTGAGAGCAGCTATTAAATGAGAGAAGAAGAAGAACAACAACACTCCGCCATTTCACTGCTCTGAGCTCTGAGCCTCTCTCTGATCATTATCGATCATTCTGATCAGTTCTGATCAGTGCTCAATAATCTGTAAATGCACTAAAGCTCCCTTTGATCCGTGACGTCACTGCGCACGAGGCAGGATGGCGGCCGACCGGCGCGAGGACAAAGGTGAGGCCCGCGAGCTGATTTTAGCTTGTTAGCATGTGTTAGCATGTCTGCAGCCTTTGTTCAGCTGCGGATCAATAATCAGGGCTTCGGTGATGTGTGATCAATACTGATCAGTGACTGCTGATCAGCTCTGTTATGACTGTGCTCAATACTTTTCATCATGGCCTCTGTTAGCCTGTGTGGCTAACTGTTAGCCTCTGCGGCCTCCGCAGTCCTTAATCAATATATTTCTCATCTGTTTATACCGATCAACAATCAATCAGTTTATACTGATCAATAATCCGTTTATACCGATCAATAATCAATCAGTTTATACTGATCAATAATCTGTTTATACCGATCAACAATCAATCAGTTTATACTGATCAATAATCTGTTTATACCGATCAATAATCAATCAGTTTATACCGATCAATAATCAATCAGTTTATACGTGTTATGTATAACGTTTATATTCTACGTGTTATTTATAACGTTTATATTCTACGTGTTATTTATTTATAACGTTTATATTCTACGTGTTATTTATAACGTTTATATTCTACGTGTTATTTATTTATAACGTTTATATTCTACGTGTTATTTATAACGTTTATATTCTACGTGTTATTTATAACGTTTATATTCTACGTGTTATTTATAACGTTTATATTCTACGTGTTATTTATTTATAACGTTTATATTCTACGTGTTATTTATAACGTTTATATTCTACGTGTTATTTATAACGTTTATATTCTACGTGTTATTTATAACGTTTATATTCTACGTGTTATTTATAACGTTTATATTCTACGTGTTATTTATTTATAACGTTTATATTCTACGTGTTATTTATTTATAACGTTTATATTCTACGTGTTATTTATTTATAACGTTTATATTCTACGTGTTATTTATTTATAACGTTTATATTCTACGTGTTATTTATAACGTTTATATTCTACGTGTTATTTATTTATAACGTTTATATTCTACGTGTTATTTATTTATAACGTTTATATTCTACGTGTTATTTATTTATAACGTTAATATTCTACGTGTTATTTATAACGTTTATATTCTACGTGTTATTTATAACGTTTATATTCTACGTGTTATTTATTTATAACGTTTATATTCTACGTGTTATTTATAACGTTTATATTCTACGTGTTATTTATTTATAACGTTTATATCCTACGTGTTATTTATAACGTTTATATTCTACGTGTTATTTATAACGTTTATATTCTACGTGTTATTTATTTATAACGTTTATATTCTACGTGTTATTTATTTATAACGTTTATATTCTACGTGTTATTTATAACGTTTATATTCTACGTGTTATTTATAACGTTTATATTCTACGTGTTATTTATTTATAACGTTTATATTCTACGTGTTATTTATAACGTTTATATTCTACGTGTTATTTATTTATAACGTTTATATTCTACGTGTTATTTATAACGTTTATATTCTACGTGTTATTTATAACGTTTATATTCTACGTGTTATTTATTTATAACGTTTATATTCTACGTGTTATTTATAACGTTTATATTCTACGTGTTATGTATAACGTTTATATTCTACGTGTTATTTATTTATAACGTTTATATTCTACGTGTTATTTATAACGTTTATATTCTACGTGTTATTTATTTATAACGTTTATATTCTACGTGTTATTTATAACGTTTATATTCTACGTGTTATTTATTTATAACGTTTATATTCTACGTGTTATTTATTTATAACGTTTATATTCTACGTGTTATTTATTTATAACGTTTATATTCTACGTGTTATTTATAACGTTTATATTCTACGTGTTATTTATTTATAACGTTTATATTCTACGTGTTATTTATAACGTTTATATTCTACGTGTTATTTATAACGTTTATATTCTACGTGTTATTTATAACGTTTATATTCTACGTGTTATTTATTTATAACGTTTATATTCTACGTGTTATTTATTTATAACGTTTATATTCTACGTGTTATTTATAACGTTTATATTCTACGTGTTATTTATTTATAACGTTTATATTCTACGTGTTATTTATTTATAACGTTTATATTCTACGTGTTATTTATAACGTTTATATCCTACGTGTTATTTATAACGTTTATATTCTACGTGTTATTTATTTATAACGTTTATATTCTACGTGTTATTTATAACGTTTATATTCTACGTGTTATTTATAACGTTTATATTCTACGTGTTATTTATAACGTTTATATTCTACGTGTTATTTCAGACGGAGAACTGAATGTTCTGGAAGATATTTTGACTGAAGCTCCGGATCAAGACGACGAGCTTTACAACCCGGAGACTGAACGACACGTTAGCGACAAGAAAGGTAACGGTACTACTGATACTGCTATTAGTACTGATGATAGTACTGATGATAGTACTGATACTACACACAGTACTACACACAGTACTGCATACTGTAGTAATAGTACTGATGATAGTACTGATGATAGTACTGATACTACACACAGTACTACACACAGTACTACAGACTAGTAATAGTACTAATGATAGTACTGATACTACACACAGTACTGCAGACTAGTAATAGTACTAATGATAGTACTGATACTACACACAGTACTGCAGACTGTAGTAATAGTACTAATGATAGTACTGATACTACACACAGTACTGCAGACTGTAGTAATAGTACTGATGATAGTACTGATGATAGTACTGATACTACAGACAGTACTACAGACTGTAGTAATAGTACTGATGATAGTACTGATGATAGTACTGATACTACACACAGTACTGCATACTGTAGTAATAGTACTAATGATAGTACTGATACTACACACAGTACTGCAGACTGTAGTAATAGTACTGATGGTAGTACTGATGATAGTACTGATACTACACACAGTACTGTAAAGTACGACACAGATTGAACCTTTATGTTTCTGTCAGGAACGAAGAGGAAGAGTGAGCGCTCCGACAGCCAGGATCTGAAGAGGCTTCGGCCGTCCTCTGGCCACGCCCCCTCCAGGTCCTCGTCCACCAATAAGAGAGGTGCAGGTGCCCCGCTGCCCTCCTCCTCCTCTAAGAAGGTGGTGTCTAGCCCCCGCGGGCGCCCCGCTGCCACCGGCTACCGACAAGAATACTATGACGAGCGAAAGGGGCGGCGAGTGTCCCGAGAGGCGACCAGGAGCCGCGGAGGAGAAGAAGCACGGCGGCGAGAGTCCCAGCGAGGCCTGGAGGGTCTAAGCCAGGTAATCATACTAATACTGCTTACAGGACATGAACAGTCAGAGAAGAACCATCATCAGCCAAGTCTGGTGTTTATGTGTCTGTGTTTTAAACATCACGCCTAACACTAACACATTCAGAGGTTTGAGGCTGAGCTGCAGGGTTGAGTGGAGGTGCATTCACTCTGTAACTACCTCTGTAGACTCTATAACTACCTCTGTAGACTCTGTAACTACCTCTGTAGACTCTAACTACCTCTGTAGACTCTGTAACTACCTCTGTAGACTCTATAACTACCTCTGTAGACTCTGTAACTACCTCTGTAGACTCTAACTACCTCTGTAGACTCTGTAACTACCTCTGTAGACTCTAACTACCTCTGTAGACTCTATAACTACCTCTGTAGACTCTATAACTACCTCTGTAGACTCTGTAACTACCTCTGTAGACTCTGTAACTACCTCTGTAGACTCTAACTACCTCTGTAGACTCTAACTACCTCTGTAGACTCTGTAACTACCTCTGTAGACTCTATAACTACCTCTGTAGACTCTGTAACTACCTCTGTAGACTCTAACTACCTCTGTAGACTCTGTAACTACCTCTGTAGACTCTGTAACTACCTCTGTAGACTCTGTAACTACCTCTGTAGACTCTATAACTACCTCTGTAGACTCTGTAACTACCTCTGTAGACTCTAACTACCTCTGTAGACTCTAACTACCTCTGTAGACTCTGTAACTACCTCTGTAGACTCTGTAACTACCTCTGTAGACTCTGTAACTACCTCTGTAGACTCTGTAACTACCTCTGTAGACTCTAACTACCTCTGTAGACTCTGTAACTACCTCTGTAGACTCTGTAACTACCTCTGTAGACTCTATAACTACCTCTGTAGACTCTAACTACCTCTGTAGACTCTGTAACTACCTCTGTAGACTCTAACTACCTCTGTAGACTCTGTAACTACCTCTGTAGACTCTGTAACTACCTCTGTAGACTCTCTAACTACCTCTGTAGACTCTGTAACTACCTCTGTAGACTCTAACTACCTCTGTAGACTCTGTAACTACCTCTGTAGACTCTCTAACTACCTCTGTAGACTCTAACTACCTCTGTAGACTCTCTAACTACCTCTGTAGACTCTAACTACCTCTGTAGACTCTGTAACTACCTCTGCAGACTCTGTAACTACCTCTGTAGACTCTAACTACCTCTGTAGACTCTCTAACTACCTCTGTAGATTCTGTAACTACCTCTGTAGACTCTATAACTACCTCTGTAGACTCTCTAACTACCTCTGTAGATTCTGTAACTACCTCTGTAGACTCTATAAATACCTCTGTAGACTCTATAAATACCTCTGTAGACTCTAACTACCTCTGTAGACTCTATAACTACCTCTGTAGACTCTATAACTACCTCTGTAGACTCTATAACTACCTCCTGGGTAAATGTAAATACCATGAAGACTTCGGTCTTTACTGTCATGTATAGTTTCAGTGCAGCTTTCAGACAGCGGTGGGGATCACACAGACCTTCTGCTACAGAGACCTCACAACCAATCACATTCAGTTTGACAACCAATCACATTCAGTTTGACAACCAATCACATTCATTTGTTTACAGAAGCTGCGGCGTGATGAGCGGCGGACTAGCCCCTCCCCCCAACAGGAGGACAACCAATCAGAAGAGGAGACAGCAGCAGAGTATGGCTCAGAGCAGGGCTCAGGAAGCTCCTCTCCTGCCGCCTCTCATGTAGAGGAGGAAGATGATCAGGAGGAAGAGGAGGAAGAAGAAGAAGAGGAGGGCATGGAGGAGGAGGAAGAGGAGGAGGAGGAGGGAGAGAAGGAGGATGAGGAGGAAGAGGAAGAAGAGGAGGAGTATGAACGTCGTGGCGGCGAGGGGAACGACTACGATACTCGCAGTGAGGCCGGCGACTCGCGTTCTGCTTCCTCCGTCAGTTTCTCTGATGATGGCGAATCAGCTCGCTCCGGCTCCGCCTCTGAGGCTTCAGGTAACCATGACGACCATGATGAACTACGAAGTCCACCTTAGCAACCATTAAATAATGGCGACTGTCGTCTTTGCCTGCTTTATGCTCTTATTATTGTTGTTATTATAATCAATAAGTACTGTTGCTGTTCTGATTATTAGTGTTATTATAATCAATAAGTACTGTTGCTATTCTGATTATTGTTGTTATTATAATCAATAAGTACTGTTGCTATTCTGATTATTGTTGTTATTATAATCAATAAGTACTGTTGCTATTCTGATTATTGTTGTTATTATAATCAATAAGTACTGTTGCTATTCTGATTATTGTTGTTATTATAATCAATAAGTACTGTTGCTATTCTGATTATTGTTGTTATTATAATCAATAAGTACTGTTGCTATTCTGATACATTATATTGATCCGTTATTGATCAGTTATTGATCAGAGAAGAGAAGCCGTCGCTAGTGGACACAGGAAGTGATCTACATACAATGTCCAATATTGATGAGAATAAATCTCCGATCTGCAGCTTTAATTTAATTCTGTTATTTTATTTTGAAAGGTTCAGAGAAGAAACGGGAGAAGCTGTCGTCGTCGGTCCGAGCGGTTCGCAAAGGGATGGAGAGTAAGTTCCACTTCCTGTTCGTTATTCAGATGTCCTCTAACTGTTGAGATGGGATAAGTAATCAGATTACAGCCTGTTGAGTCCATGATAAGTAATCAGATTACAGCCTGTTGTTTCCATGATAAGTAATCAGATTACAGCCTGTTGATTCCATGATAAGTAATCAGATTACAGCCTGTTGATTCCATGATAAGTAATCAGATTACAGCCTGTTGTTTCCATGATAAGTAATCAGATTACAGCCTGTTGATACCATGATAAGTAATCAGATTACAGCCTGTTGATACCATGATAAGTAATCAGATTACAGCCTGTTGATTCCATGATAAGTAATCAGATTACAGCCTGTTGATACCATGATAAGTAATCAGATTACAGCCTGTTGATTCCATGATAAGTAATCAGATTACAGCCTGTTGATTCCATGATAAATAATCAGATTACAGCCTGTTCATACCATGATAAGTAATCAGATTACAGCCTGTTGATTCCATGATAAGTAATCAGATTACAGCCTGTTGATTCCATGATAAGTAATCAGATTACAGCCTGTTGATTCCATGATAAGTAATCAGATTACAGCCTGTTGATACCATGATAAGTAATCAGATTACAGCCTCTCCCTGTGTTGTTTCAGATCCAACCAGTAAGCTGCGCTACATCCTGCGAGACGCTCGCTTCTTCCTCATCAAGAGCAACAACCACGAGAATGTCTCCCTCGCTAAAGCTAAGGTACGCTAATGCTAACATGTTTCTTTAGGAAGCTCTCAGACTGTAAACGGTGTGAGGTTGACCTCAGTAATCAAGTTGTAATCTTTGTGTAATATTCAGGGCGTGTGGTCGACGCTGCCGGTGAATGAGAAGAAGCTGAACGCAGCTTTCCGCTCAGCTCGGAGCGTCATGCTCGTCTTCTCTGTGAGGGAGAGCGGCAAATTCCAAGGTACAAAAAGACACCATCATGAAATATGGTCTTGTTCCTCCTGGTTCTCCACAGACTTTAATATTAGATTTAATATTTGTGTTCTTTAGGTTTTGCTCGTTTGGCATCAGAGTCTCATCACGGCGGCTCTCCGATCCACTGGGTTCTTCCAGCTGGCATGAACGCCAAGATGCTGGGAGGAGTCTTTAAGATCGACTGGCTCTGCAGGTAAACCAGTACACATGGAGACCAGTAGGCCCCCGAACCACTCCGGTTCTTTCAACCCCTCATCCTGTGTTAAGCAGTCCAGACACCCTGAAACCAGTCCAGACACCCTGAAACCAGTCCAGACTCCCTGAAACCAGTCCAGACTCCCTGAAACCAGTCCAGACTCCCTGAAACCAGTCCAGACACCCTGAAACCAGAATCCACTGCTGGATCCAAAGCTTGAGAGCTACCGCCATAGTCAGAGTCCACCTGTTGCATCAACAGGACCTCAAACTGGGTTTATGTGTCCTGTCTTGCTGCCCCCCCCCTGCTAGAAACATAACAGTAAACTCTGCTGGAAATACTTTTCCCCGTTTGGCCCCCGCTCGGCTGGAAACTGTTTTAGTGCTGTGACCCCGCAGTGGTCTTTCACTGGCCCTGTGTGGCCCCTCCCAGGCCGGCCCCCCCCAGGCCGACCCCTCCCAGGCCAACCCCCCCCCAGACCCGACCCCTCCCAGGCCGACCCCCCCCAGGCCGACCCCTCCCAGGCCAACCCCCCCCAGGCCAACCCCCCCCAGACCCGACCCCTCCCAGGCCGACCCCTCCCAGGCCGGCCCCCCCCAGGCCCGGCCCCCTCCCAGGCTGGCCCCCCCCAGGCCAACCCCTCCCAGGCCAACCCCTCCCAGGCCGACCCCTCCCAGTCCGACCCCTCCCAGGCCAACCCCCCCCAGGCCAACCCCCCCCAGACCCGACCCCTCCCAGGCCGACCCCTCCCAGGCCGGCCCCCCCCAGGCCCGGCCCCCTCCCAGGCTGGCCCCCCCCAGGCCAACCCCCCCCAGGCCAACCCCCCCCAGGCCGACCCCCCCCAGGCCGACCCCCCCCAGGCCCGGCTTCTCCTAAAGTCGGATCCATCCTCAGATACAAACACATTTAGTCTCATAATGCAGAAAATGTTCTGAGTGATTCCAGATGTGTTTTTAATGATGTCGCTCCTGTTGAACAATGAATGGACACGTTTGACTTGTGTCGTTGTCAGGCGAGAGCTTCCCTTCACGAAGACGGCTCACCTGTCGAATCCCTGGAACGAACACAAGCCTGTGAAGATCGGACGAGACGGACAGGTGGGCTTATAGTTTGTTCTGCTTCTGTCTTCGTCGTTGTTTCTCTGTGAAATGAACTGAACTCACTAAATGTCTTTCAGGAGATCCAGCCGGATATTGGCGCTCAGCTCTGTGCCCTGTTCCCATTGGACGAGAGCGTAGATGTCCACCAGGTGGCCCGCCGCATTCGTCACAAGCGTCGGACGCCGTCGGAGCCGCGGCCTCGAGGCCGACCGCCACAGCGTGAACCGGGAAGGTTAGCCAATCACCAAGCACCTCCTCCCGCTTCCTGTTCTTCTTCTCCTGCTGCAACCACGGCGCCACCTGCGGTTGGACGACGGAGACGGCCGCAGCCGTTAGCCAGAGGCTAGCGTTACTGGTTCTCTGGTGGTTGTTGTTGTTTTTCCCAGTCTGGAGTTTTCTACCGGAGCGACGCCTCGCTCTGCGTCTGCGGTTGAAGTCTTGAGTGAGGCAGGAAATTAAAAGTCCTTTTTGAGGCGTCTTAGATCCTTTATGAATTCATTCGAAATTTACTTTAAACTTTATTTCTAATTATTGAACTGAAGTTTGCGTTAAACTACAAGGTGCACATTAAACAGATTTTTTCTAATTTTAATATATTTTTGTGTTAGACTTCTTCGCTGCTAGCTGAGGTATTTCATCATTTACATTTTGTTGTTGCTAAATTTCTCCTTTGAAGCTTTTTCTTTGCAGGAGTTTCGTAAAAATCAAAATGTTTGGCTTTTAGCAGGACTGTGGCTGACCCTTTCAGAATAAAAGCAGAAAGGACGAGCGTCACTGGCTGGACTGATGGGGGGAGGGGGGGGCGGGAGGGGGGGGGGGGGGGGGGCGAGGTAGAACTAAACCAGAGAGAGAAAGTGAGGGACTGTCTGAGCTTCCAGCGGACTGTTTCTGGTTTTTGGGAAGGTGGTGCAGGTTGGTGGAACAGGGGGCATGGCCTCTGGACTGTATCCAATGAGAGGGTGTGATGTGTCTGAGGGGGCGGGGCCTCTGGACTGTATCCAATCAGAGGGTGTGATGTGTCTGAGGGGGCGGGGCTTCTTCACTTGTCCAAATAAGGTAAAATTACAGAAATGCAGAAAGGAAAAGATGGACTATTTTTAAAAAATCCTCTTGGACTGATAAAATGATGACACCCCCCCCCCCCCCCCCCCCTCCATGAACAGCTGTTTAACTCCCCCCCCCTCCACCCAGAACACACACACTGAATCAGGACTGAGCGTATTAGTTGGTGTGCGTGTGTGAGTATGGAGGCGGTGGGGGGGACAGAAGGACGGAGCGGGGCTGGTCTGAAAGGGGGCGGGGCTTTGTGCACCATCATCATCATCATCATCACCCCTCCACCCTTTAAATAAGAGGGTTTATTTATAAATCCTTTACATGGACTTTGTGGAGAAAAACTGTTTTAATTATTGAGGTGTTGCTCCTCCCACATGAAGCGGTATGTTGTCCTTTCAGAGGCTTCTTCTTCTTCTCTGTTTTTATTGTGTGTGTGAAAAATGCTGTTTAACAAATGTTAAAGAAAAACCAGCAAACAGCTGCGAGCCCACGAAGATCCTCGATCCAGATCAACCAAAACTCCCAGACTGAAGCTTCTGTAGTTAGCAGGACCAGTAAGGACCGGTTAGATGGTCTAGGTGGACTACAGGACCCGTTAGATAGTCCGGGTGGACTACACGACCCGGACTACAGGACCCGTTAGATAGTCTGGGTGGACTACACGACCCGGACTACAGGACCCGTTAGATAGTCTGGGTGGACTACAGGACCCGGACTACAGGACCGGTTAGATAGTCCGGGTGGACTACAGGACCCGGACTACAGGACCGGTTAGATAGTCTGGGTGGACTACAGGACCCGGACTACAGGACCCGTTAGATAGTCTGGGTGGACTACAGTCCCGGTTAGATAGTCTGGGTGGACTACAGGACCGGTTAGATGGTCTATTGGAGCTTTTCCACTACACAGTTCCAGCATGACTCGGCTCGGTATGGTTCCAGGAACCTTTTCCATTACTATAGTTCCGCCTCAGCGTGGGCGGGGTCGTCATAGCAACGCTGCGTTAAACTGCTGTGACTTTGTTTTATACGCGACACAAACACATAAACATGGAGGACATGGTGTACTTGCTGCTGTATGAGGCTTTCTGTCACACACAAAGCAAGAGAAGAGAGCCGTATGGCTGTAACTATGGTAACGCAGTATGGCTGTAACTATGGTAACGCCGTATGGCTGTAACTATGGTAACGCCGTATGGCTGTAACTATGGTAACGCCGTATGGCTGTAACTATGGCTGTAACTATTGTAACGCCGTATGGCTGTAACTATGGTAACGCCGTATGGCTGTAACTGGCTGTAACTATGGTAACGCTGTATGGCTGTAACTATGGCTGTAACTATGGTAACGCCGTAAGGCTGTAACTATGGTAACGCTGTATGGCTGTAACTATGGCTGTAACTATGGTAACGCCGTATGGCTGTAACTGGCTGTAACTATGGTAACGCCGTATGGCTGTAACTATGGTAACGCCGTAAGGCTGTAACTATGGTTGTAACTATGGCTGTAACTATGGTAACGCTGTATGGCTGTAACTATGGCTGTAACTATGGTAACGCTGCTGCCGGTATTTAAAAATGCCGGCCGGCTCATGACTCTTCTGACCAATCAGCGGCCAGCAGTGTGTTGACATCACATTTAGTACCGGCTTGGCTCGCTTGGAACCGGAAGCAGATACTAAAAAAGGTACCTGCTGCTCCACTAGGGATAGTACCAGGTACCTGGTACCTGGTACTATCCCTAGTGGAAACGCAAAAAGAACCGAGGCGAGCTGGAACTGTGTAGTGGAAAAGCGCCAATAGTGGACTACAGGACCCGGACTACAGGACCCGGACTACAGGACCCGGACTACAGGACCCGGACTACAGGACCCGGACTACAGGATCCGGACTACAGGACCGGTTGTAGACCACATGACTCTTCAAACTGCAGATTTCTTTTTTGTAAAAAATATTTAAACTTTTTGCTGCTTTGTGAGGAAGTGTGTGTGTGTGTGTGTGTGTGTGTGTGTGTGTGTGTGTGTGTGTGTGTGTGTGTGTGTGTGTGTGTGTGTGTGAGTGTGAGTGTGAGTGTGTGTGTGTGTGTGAGAGAGTGAGAGAGTGAGAGAGTGAGAGTGAGAGCTTGTGTGTAAGTGTGTGTATTCATGTGTGTATCTGCGTGTCGACTTGTCCGCTAGGCGTCGACCTGAAGAGTACGACCTCCACGGCAGGAAGCGGCCGCGCGCAGACTGTCCGCCCGACTTCAACCAGCGAGCAGGTCGTTACAGACGCAGAATTACTGTTTAAAACGGAATAAAGTTCATTTATTTTATATTTGTAACTTTCAGTTTGAACATATTTGTTTTTGTTTATTTTGTTCAAATCAGTTTTTTCATTGAAATTGATTTTTATTGTTTTCTTGCTGAGATTTTGTATTTTTAGTTAAGAGTGTAAACTGAAGCTGTGCTAACTGTGCTAGCTGTGCTAACTGTGCTAACTATGCTAGCTGTGCTAGCTGAAGCTACTAACGGGTAAACTGCTGAAGAGTCTCATTTAATAGAAAAATGTATTTTATTCTCAGGGTTCATCCAGGACCTTCGTAACCAGCCGGTGGACAGGTGAGACAGTCGCAGCATTATGACATCATCAGTAAAACCTGCTGTTCGTTGAGTTTTCTGAAAATGTGAAAGACGTAAAAATACGATTATCAACCTCCAGCGTGGAAATGTGTTCAGATAGGAAATCTTTACTTTGTTTTGTTTTCAGACGATTTTCCAGCGTGAGACGAGACGTATTCCTCAACGGAGTGAGTACCGCGACGTTAGCACGTTAGCATGTTAGCTCAGCTTCAGTTGAACTGTGTGTTGATGTGTGATTCTGCTTCCTGTCAGTCTTATAACGACTACATGAGAGACTATCATCACAGCGTCGGCCCTCCGGCTCCTTGGCAGACTCTGGTACGATTGATACGTTTTATTGATAAGTTTGATCAGGTTATTGATTATTTTATTGATAATCAGGTTATTGATTATTTTATTGATAATCAGGTTATTGATTATTTTATTGATAATCAGGTTATTGATTATTTTATTGATAATCAGGTTATTGATCTTGCTGCTGTGTGATGATATAATGTCTATGTTATCAGGCGGCATACCCTGGCGTGGAGCAGCCCCCCCCCCACCACCCCCCCTATTACCATCACAGCCACCCGCCCCCCCCTCCTCACCAGGCCTACCACCATCACCACCACCCCCCCCTACCGCCACACGAGGCTCCGCCCCCTCGTTTTAGAGACAAACAGAGAGCAGCGCCGCCGCACCGCGCCTTCGCCTCCAGCCCGGTGAGTCATCACTTCTTTCTTTTTTTAAGATTTCTTTCGGCATTGACGCCTTTATGTATCTGTAGACAGACAGGAAACGTGGGGTGACATGCAGTAAAGGACCTCCGGCCGGGATTCGAACCGGGGTCGGCTGCTTACGTAGCTCTAACCACTCGACCACCTGCGCACCGAGTCATCACTTTTATTCTTCGTCGTTTCACTGACTTTAACCTTCAGGACTCTATATCTGACACTTCTTACAGTGTAGTTTATATACTTCTTACAGTGTAGATTATATACTTCTTACAGTGTAGTTTATATATTTCTTACAGTGTAGATTATATACTTCTTACAGTGTAGATTATATACTTCTTAAAGTGTAGTTTATATACTTCTTACAGTGTAGATTATATATTTCTTACAGTGTAGTTTATATACTTCTTACAGTGTAGATTATATATTTCTTACAGTGTAGTTTATATACTTCTTACAGTGTAGTTTATATATTTCTTACAGTGTAGATTATATATTTCTTACAGTGTAGATTATATATTTCTTACAGTGTAGATTATATATTTCTTACAGTGTAGACTTCACATTCAGCCCAACACGTCTCATCACGTGCACTTGATGACGGTACAAATAATCTTTATAATATTTAGAGACAGAAATTAATCATCCAATATATTATAAATATTTGTCTTTCTATCTGGTTTTTCGCATCATGCAGCACGACTACGACATGCGTGTGGATGACTTCCTGCGACGGACACAGGCGGTGGTGAGCAGCCGTCGGGAGCGTGAGCGGCAGCGTGAGCGCGAGCGTGGCGGACCGCGCCGTGAGAGAGAGCGAGAGCGAGCGAGGGACCGAGACCGAGAAAGAGAGAGGGACAAAGAGAGGGGACGGTACCGCCGGTGATCTGCTGATGTCACATCCTGCCAGGCAGATGAAGCGTGCAGCTGTAGGGGCTTTTATTTTGGCAGTGAGTTCTTTTTGGCTGGTTTCCTGTTTTCTGTTGAAAATTATGAATAAAACGAGCTGTATGATGACATCATCAGCCACATATCAGTTTTTATGTGAGTAAAACAAAACTTATTTCAATGATGCTGTGTTTAAGAAAAAGCAGCTCCATCACACATTACTATACAAAATACACAATAACATTTTTTACAGTGTAATTTACTTATTCTTTTACTTTATTTCCTATAATTCCCTGCAGAGCTTCAGTTTAACAGGAAACATGTTTGTCAGTGTTATAGGTGAATGGTTCCCAACATGGGGCTGGAGACCCTCTGAGGGGTCACAAGATGATACAACCTTTTTTTTTTTTTTATTGTGAAATGTTTTTCTCCTTTTCACTTCCTCCATTTATTTTATTCTTTTTTCAACTTAATTTTACATTAGTTGAAAGCATGTTAAACTGTCAGTTCATTTATTTTTGTTTAGTTTGTTTATGATTTGCTGCACAGCGACTGTACTGTAAAAAATATTCAAATAAATTTAACTAAGAACAGAGAGATCGCTCCCTGCTGCTGACAGAAATCTGCCTCCTGATTGGTTTTAATGTAAAATGTTGGGACTTTTTTTGTGCCTCACTCTGGTCAGTCGTTACCATGGTGATAAGACCATTTCCAGTCCGATCACTTTTATTGATCAGCAGCAGGTTAAAATTGTTGTTAGTCCAGTTTTTGTTTCCTGTTTCTGAGTCTGGAGGAAGTGAACAGAGGGGTGGAGCTTGTCTTTTTGTACAAAATAAAAGCCTAAAACCCGAAACTTTGTTTTTCTTTGTGCAGATTTTGACCAATCAGCTGTTTTTGTTTTTCATGTTTTAGAGCGAGACAAGCGTCTTTGCTTTCCATCTGTTATGAAACCGTCTGTTGACGTCACATTTAGTATCGGCTCGCTTAGAACCTCGGCAGAGCAGATACTAAAAAAGTATGAGGTACCAGGTACTATCCCTGATGGAGCAGCAGGTACCAGGTACTATCCCTGATGGAGCAGCAGGTACCAGGTACTATCCCTGATGGAGGAGCAGCAGGTACCAGGTACTATCCCTGATGGAGCAGCAGCAGGTACCAGGTACTATCCCTGATGGAGGAGCAGCAGGTACCAGGTACTATCCCTGATGGAGGAGCAGCAGGTACCAGGTACTATCCCTGATGGAGCAGCAGCAGGTACCAGGTACTATCCCTGATGGAGCAGCAGGTACCAGGTACTATCCCTGATGGAGCAGCAGGTACCAGGTACTATCCCTGATGGAGGAGCAGCAGGTACCAGGTACTATCCCTGATGGAGGAGCGGGTACCAGGTACTATCCCTGATGGAGGAGCGGGTACCAGGTACTATCCCTGATGGAGCAGCGGGTACCAGGTACTATCGCCGATGGAGCAGCAGGTACCAGGTACTATCGCCGATGGAGCAGCAGGTACCAGGTACTATCGCCGATGGAGCAGCAGGTACCAGGTACTATCGCCGATGGAGCAGCAGGTACCAGGTACTATCGCCGATGGAGCAGCAGGTACCAGGTACTATCCCCGATGGAGCAGCAGGTACCAGGTACTATCCCCGATGAAGCAGCAGGTACCAGGTACTATCCCTGATGGAGCAGCGGGTACCAGGTACTATCCCTGATGGAGGAGCGGGTACCAGGTACTATCCCTGATGGAGGAGCGGGTACCAGGTACTATCCCTGATGGAGCAGCAAGTACCAGGTACTATCCCCGATGGAGCAGCAGGTACCAGGTACTATCACTGATGGAAGAGCAGGTACCAGGTACTATCCCTGATGGAGCAGCAGGTACCAGGTACTATCCCTGATGGAGGAGCAGGTACCAGGTACCAGGTACTATCCCTGATGGAGGAGCAGGTACCAGGTACTATCCCTGATGGAGGAGCAGCAGGTACCAGGTACTATCCCTGATGGAGCAGCAGGTACCAGGTACTATCCCTGATGGAGCAGCAGGTACCAGGTACTATCCCTGATGGAGCAGCAGGTACCAGGTACTATCCCTGATGGAGCAGCAGGTACCAGGTACTATCCCTGATGGAGGAGCAGGTACCAGGTACTATCCCTGATGGAGGAGCAGCAGGTACCAGGTACTATCCCTGATGGAGCAGGTACCAGGTACTATCCCTGATGGAGGAGCAGGTACCAGGTACTATCCCTGATGGAGGAGCAGCAGGTACCAGGTACTATCCCTGATGGAGCAGCAGGTACCAGGTACTATCCCTGATGGAGCAGCAGGTACCAGGTACTATCCCTGATGGAGCAGCAGGTACCAGGTACTATCCCTGATGGAGGAGCAGGTACCAGGTACTATCCCTGATGGAGCAGCAGGTACCAGGTACTATCCCTGATGGAGCAGCAGGTACCAGGTACTATCCCTGATGGAGGAGCAGCAGGTACCAGGTACTATCCCTGATGGAGCAGCAGGTACCAGGTACTATCCCTGATGGAGGAGCAGGTACCAGGTACTATCCCTGATGGAGGAGCAGCAGGTACCAGGTACTATCCCTGATGGAGGAGCAGGTACCAGGTACTATCCCTGATGGAGGAGCAGCAGGTACCAGGTACTATCCCTGATGGAGGAGCAGGTACCAGGTACTATCCCTGATGGAGCAGCAGCAGGTACCAGGTACTATCCCTGATGGAGCAGCAGCAGGTACCAGGTACTATCCCTGATGGAGGAGCAGGTACCAGGTACTATCCCTGATGGAGGAGCAGCAGGTATCAGGTACTATCCCTGATGGAGCAGCAGGTACCACGTACTATCCCTGATGGAGCAGCAGCATGTACCAGGTACTATCCCTGATGGAGCAGCAGCAGGTACCAGGTACTATCCCTGATGGAGCAGCAGCAGGTACCAGGTACTATCCCTGATGGAGGAGCAGGTACCAGGTACTATCCCTGATGGAGGAGCAGCAGGTATCAGGTACTATCCCTGATGGAGCAGCAGGTACCACGTACTATCCCTGATGGAGCAGCAGCATGTACCAGGTACTATCCCTGATGGAGCAGCAGCAGGTACCAGGGTCGGGTGTACGCATCAACTCAGGATGTGATGATACACTCAGCTCACCAGATGAGGCGATACATGATGTTGGGTTCACAAGAACAAGATGAGACGAGATTTTAACTATTTTTAAGAAAAGTTAAATGATGAAATAAATGCAAAACAATGGAGGACTAATCTATTGTCACTTATGTTCTAATTTCTGAGTATGAATCATACGCAATATGCAAACACTGTAAAAGGAAAAAGAATTACACAAAGAAAAAAAACTGGGAGAATAAAAAAAATAAAAAGAGGCAAGCAACAAACAAAGTGTTAAAGGAAAAGTATATATCCTCAAAAAGAAGAAAAAAGGGATGTGAGGATTACGGAGGAGCAAGGAACAGAATGATGGTCGATAAATAAATAAATAAATACATTAAGCGCTAAAATACAATTCATGGACATATGGATTAAAAACATACAATTCATAAGACATTGGCATTTACAGGATTAAAAAGTAAAAAATATCGAAATCTAGCAGTTAAATGTTTCGTGACATAAAAGGAGAGGATATATAAGAGGAGACGGAGAACATTCATTCGGACATTTACCTTCGAAGGAGCAACATCCGAAGCAAAGCACAATAGCTGCAACCTACCTTGTTTGCTCGGCCTGATGAAGACCCAAGAAGGGTCGAAATGTGGCCACCTGCTGGCACACAATGAAAATACACGTGTAACCCATGTTAAAATATGACATAAATAAGATTAAAAGTTAAAAGTGATCAATTTAATGTAAATAAATTCAGAGTTCATTAAAAATGTTAAAACAACAATAATTTAATGTTTAAGATTAAAAGTATGTTGACAGAAAATTCATGTCGCTGCCCCTTTAAGGGCCTAGTGAAGCTAGACGCAGCACTAGCTTCACCCTAAGGGTTAGGGGTAAGGGTTAACCCTAACCCTTACCCCTAACCCTTACCCTAACCCCTAACCCCTAACCCAGCAGAGACCTGAGGGAGAGAGCCGAGGAGAAATGGGAGAAAACGAGCTGTGATTAATAATTAATGTGATTAATAAGCAGAAAAAGTAGATTTTGCAGTTGAAAAACATAAATTACCTCAATATTAGGAACCTGCAGGTATTCTTTGTTGTGTTTTATGTGTGTTTTGCATTCAGTAAATTTCCGGCCTTTTGAATTTAAAGCAATGGTCTCTGGTGTAATTAGTCTTGCTCCCCAATCCTCAGAACCTAGAACTGGTCCATTGGCCCAGTAAGTGCTGTGATACCGGTTCTACACATGGTTTAACAAAATAAAGGTATTTTCTTTCTTCTCTCATGTGCACCGCTCATACATTAGTATATGTCACTGATCTGGTTTCCTGTGTATTAGAAATATTAGATACACTGCAAAAGTTTGGCATTTTCTCTGCTTATAAATTAAATTTCACAAAAACTGAATGCTTTCCTCGTAATAGTTTGGTGACAATGATCATCCAAGGAAAACTTCCTTTCTATTTCTCTAAAACTGGCTTTAACTACTTTTACTACTCTGGTAGAAAAAGTGAGATCAGACCTCCAAAGATGGAGGGTCATTCCTTTATTTGTAGTCGGCAGAGTCCAATGTGTAAAAATGAATGTTTTGCCCGAAATCCATCCATCCATCTTCCGCTTATCCGGGGTCGGGTCGCGGGGGCAGCAGCCTTAGAAGGGAAACCCAGACTTCCCTCTCCCCAGACATTTCGTCCAGCTCTTCCCGGGGGATCCCGAGGCGTTCCCAGGCCAGCCGAGAGACATAGTCTCTCCAGCGTGTTCTGGGTCTTCCCCGGGGTCTCCTACCGATGGGACGTGCCCTGATCACCTCACCCGGGAGGCGTCCGGGAGGCATCCTAACTAGATGCCCGAACCACCTCAACTGGCTCTTCTCAACGCGGAGGAGCAGCGGGTCTACTCCGAGCCCCTTCCGGATGACCGAGCTTCTCACCCTATCTCTAAGGGAGAGCCCAGCCACCCTACGGAGGAAGCTCATTTTGGCCGCTTGTACCCGCGATCTCGTTCTTTTCCGGCTGAGGACCATGGACTCGGATTTGGAGGTGCTGATTCTCATCCCGGCCGCTTCACACTCAGCGGCGAACCGATCCAGTGAGAGTTGGAGGTCACGGTCTGATGAAGCCAACAGGACCACATCATCTGCAAAAATTAGTGACCCAATCCTGAGGTCACCAAACCGGAACCCCTCAACGCCCTGGCTGCGCCTAGAAATCCTGTCCATAAAAATTATGAACAGGATCGGTGACAAAGGGCAGCCCTGGCAGAGTGCAACCCCCACCGGAAACGAGTCCGACTTACTACCAGCTATGAGGACCAAGCTCTGACACCGGTCGTACAGGGAACGGACGGCCCGTATCAGGGGGTCCGATACCCCGTACTCCCGGAGAACCCCCCACAGGACCCCCCGAGGGACACGGTCGAATGCCTTTTCCAAGTCCACAAAGCACATGTGGACTGGTTGGGCAAACTCCCATGCAGCCTCAAGGATCCTGCAGAGGGTGTAGAGCTGGTCCACAGTTCCACGACCCGGACGAAAACCACATTGCTCCTCCTGAATCCGAGGTTTGACTATCCGACGGACCCTCCTCTCCAGTACCCCCGAATAGACCTTACCAGGGAGGCTGAGGAGTGTGATCCCCCTATAGTTGGACCACCACCCGGTCTGCCAGTCCAGAGGCCCTGCCCCCGATGTCCACGCGATGCTGCAGAGTCGTGTCAACCATGACAGCCCCACAACATCCAGGGCCTTGAGGAACTCCGGGCGGATCTCGTCCACCCCCGGGGCCCTGCCACCAAGGAGCTTTTTGAGTACCTCGGCGACCTTGGCCCCCAGACCCTGCTTCCTTACCGGAAGGCGTGTCGGTGGGATTGAGGAGGTCTTCGAAGTATTCCCTCCACCGATCCACAAAGTCCCGAGTCAAGGTCAGCAGCACACCGTCTCCACCATACACAGTGTTGACGGTGCACTGCTTCCCCCTCCTGAGACGCCGGATGGTGGTCCAGAACCTCTTCGAAGCCGTCCGGAAGTCGTTCTCCACGGCCTCACCGAACTCCTGCCATGTCCGGGTTTTTGCCTCAGCGACCGCCGCAGCCTCCCCCCGCTTGGCCTGCCGGTACCTGCCTGCTGCCTCCGGAGTCCCACAGGCCAAAAAGGCCCTATAGGACTCCTTCTTCAGCTTGACGGCATCCCTCACCGCCGGTGTCCACCAGCGGGTTCGGATATTGCCGCCACGACAGGCACCGACCACCTTGCGGCCACAAGACTGGTCGGCCGCCTTGACAATGGAGGCACGGAACATGGCCCACTCGGACTCAATGTCCCCTGCCTCCCCCGGCACATGATCAAAGTTCTCCCGGAGGTGGGAGTTGAAGCTCTCTCTGACAGGAGACTCTGCCAGACGTTCCCAGCAACCCTCACAATGCGTTTGGGCCTGCCAGGTCTGACCGGCATCCTCCCCCACCATCGGAGCCAACTCACCACCAGGTGATCGTGGTTATCATCCCTAACCCTAACCCTCTGCCCCTCCATTCGCCCGAGTGTCCAAGACATGCGACCGCAAGTCCGAAGACACGACTACAAAATCAATCATCGAACTGCGGCCTAGGGTGTCCTGGTGCCAAGTGCACATATGGACACCCTTATGCTTGAACATGGTGTTCGTTATGGACAATCCGTGACGAGCACAGAAGTCCAATAACAGAACACCGCTCGGGTTCAGGTCGGGGGGGCCGTTCCTCCCAATGACACCCTTCCAGGTCTCACTGTCGCCGCCGACGTGGGCGTTGAAGTCCCCCAGCAGAATGATGGAATCCCCAGAGGGAGCACCCTCCAGCACCCCCTCCAAGGAGTCCAGAAAGGGTGGATACTCTGAGCTGCTGTTTGGGCCATAGGCACAAACAACAGTCAGGATCCGTCCCCCCACCCGAAGGCGGAGGGAGGTTAGCCTTTCATCCACTGGGGTAAACTCCAACATACAGGCGCCAAGCCGAGGGGCAATAAGTATCGCCACCCCTGCCCGGCGCCTTTCACCAGCGGCAACTCCAGAGTGGACGAGAGGGGTCTTGTCATAAGGGGTCTTGTGAGCTACGCTTTGTCTGGTCCCTCTCCCCGGACCTGTTTGCCTTGGGTGACCCTACCAGGGGCATAAAGCCCCCAACAACTGAGCTCCTGGGGTCATTGGGACACGCAAACCCCTCCACCACGATAAGGGTTATCTTTAGTATTAGTAGCTCAGGGAGGGGCCGAAATCCTTTATCTTTTTATATTTTTGCCTCTTTTTCTGCCTAAACCTTTTTTTCGCACAGTTGATAGCTTGATTTCATCCTTTATATGGAGAAGCCGTATCCCGGGGGAGGGTCTGTAGCACTGGCAAACTGTCCTGAGTGTGAAAGAGGTCTATGGGGCCGACCCCCCCGCCAGGGGGGGTCGGCCCCCAAAGGAATAACCCTAACCCTAACCCTAACCCAAGGGTGTAACCTTAACCCTAACCCAATGGTATAACCCTAACCCTAACCCAAGGGTGTAACCTTAACCCTAACCCAAGGGTATAACCCTAACCCTAACCCAAGGGTGTAACCCTAACCCAATGGTATAACCCTAACCCTAACCCAAGGGTGTAACCCTAACCCAATGGTATAACCCTAACCCTAACCCAACGGTGTAACCCTAACCCAATGGTATAACCCTAACCCAGAGGGAATAACCCTAACACTAACCCTCCTAAAAATCTGAGTCAGGGTCCACCTAAGTGGGTTAGGGTTAGGATGAGGGAAGCGATCCCGGATTCTCCAGCCGGAGAAGGGAGGTGCACGGTCCACCCACCGTTGGCCTGCCCCGTAACCCTGATCCCCCCTGGGTTGACGATGGGTTAGGGTTAGGTGGTGAAACCGAGACCACCCCCCGAGTTAGGGTTAGGTGATGGATCAAGAGGCCCGACCCCCCTAAGGGGGAAGGTACGTGCACTCGCCACCCCTCGGACAAGCCCCCTCCCCCACATACTCATCCCCCCGTCCCCCTATCATTTGCCATAATCGGCTTAGTTATACTGGTCAAGTCGCCTTTGTTATATCAAGTATCATAGTTTTTTTGTTTTTTTATTTGTCCATTTTTGTGTTTTTTTCTTGTTTTTGTTGTTGTTGTTGTTTTTTTCCCCCCTTGTTTAGGTTAACCATGATCTTCTGTGTGTGCCCTGTAGCTACGTTTCGACTCTATTCGGTCTTCATCAGGCTGGGCACACACGGTATGGGATGTTTCCCCTTCAATGTCTTCCACCCAAATGAGGCAGTGTGGCGCTCCTCCTTTTATACTCTCCCGTTCCGTCCGTAACTGTTTTTTTCTGTAGAATATTTGTCTTAGTTCCCGTAAGTCCGTCCCCTCCCCCTCTTCCCAACTTCCTTCCGTTATCTTCTGCATTAGGCTTTGTTTACGTCACTTCTTTCGTGTTTACGTCTTCAGCTGGTATTTGTTTTTGTTTGTGTCTTCAGCTGGTATTTGTTTATTCTTGTTGCTGGTATTTTTCTTCAGCTTTAGCTGGCATTTTCCTTCAGCTTTTTAGGTCCCCCAGTGTTGCTTTTTCTGTCCTTTAGTTAGGCTTTGTTTTTCTTGGTCTCCCAGGTTGGGTTTAGGGTTGGAAGTTAGGGCTAGGTAGGAAAGGCTGAGCCTGTCTCCTATTATAGGAGACAGGCCTGTCTCCAGGCCTGTCTCCTATTATAGGAGACAGGAATGGCACGCTCCATCCTCCCTGTGGACCTCCCCCCATCTCGGTCCCAGTAAGGCTGGTGGGTCCGCTGGCGCCCTCTGCCACGCTGGACCAACACCCAGCCGCTCTCATAATCACCCATAATAGGGTGGTGTCAATATCCAAATGAAATAAATATATTCAAAATTTGAATTGTTTTTAAAAAAAATAAAAAATAAATAAAATATGTCCAAAAATGAAAAGGTAAATAAACAACTAAGGAAGGTGTGCCGACAACGGGTTAGGGTTGGGTTAGGGTTAGGGTTAGGTTTGGGGTTGGGGTTAGGGTTCAGGGGTTGAGGTTTTTCAAAAGTGCACTGGCCTACAGACTTGGGTTAGGGTTAGGGTTAGGTTAGGGTGTTAGGGTTAGGGTTAGGTTAGGGTTAGGGTTAGGGTTAGGTGAGGGGACAAGAGGCCCGACCCCCTTAAGGGTTAGGGTTAGGGTTAGGGTTAGGGTTAGGGTTAGGGTGGGTTAGGGTTAGGGTTAGGGTTAGGGTTAGGGTTAGGGGTTAGGGTTAGGGTTAGGGTTAGGGTTTAGGGTTTAGGGTTAGGGTTAGGGTTAGGGGGTTAGGGTTAGGGTTAGGTTTATGAATCAAAACCCCAGACCCACCAATGTAGGTCCGGGAGAATGCACGGGCCGTCCCCCAATTAGCACCATCCCCCCTGTTCCCATATTGCACGTAAGTAGGCGGACGCCTCTTCCTGTAGGACACCGTGGTCCATTGTCCATCCATGGTTTGTTGTTGTTTGTTTTTAGGTTGCAGGTAAGTATTGTTTTTATTTTAAGGTAAGTGTCCAGGTTTGTATTTAGCCAAATTGTGGTTGTTGCTGTTTGTATCAGGTAGCAGGTAAGTATGGTTTTTTCAGGTAAGTATCCGGGTTTGTGTTCCAATTAAATTGATGTAGTTGTTTAATATAATGCTTTTGTGAAGCCTTTGTTATTCTAGGTTAATATATATTTTTTTTTTTTTTTTTTTTTTTTTTTTTTTTTTTTTTTTTTTTTTTTTTTTTTTTTGATTTTTATGTTTTTTTTGAATTTTTGTTTTTATACTTTTTTTGTACTTTTTTAAGTTTTCTCAAAATAAAATTAAATGAAATATCTCGAACTCGAGTTTTATGAAATCCAACTATTAATTTTTATAAAGCGTGTGCCAGTCGGCAACGTTTCGATCCGCTCAGGATCTTCCTCAGGCCTGGGCACACGAAAAAAATGCAGCTGTTTTGTTTGAATGAGGAGATGCTTCTCCTTCGAAGGGCAGTGGCTGAATGAGCTGCCTTCTCTGTCTCCCTTATATACCCTCTCCAGTTTACGTACGGAACTTTTTCTAACCTCTATCTGAATGGTGTGTAATTAACCCCCTAAATGCCAAATGGCTTTGGAATTGTTATATTAACCCCTATGTTAAGATTATTCCCCTTGATAAATTAAATCTTCTAGAGTGTTAAGTAATATGTTTATTTATTTATTAATTTATTCAATAAAATTATAATATTATGTTGTTGTTGTGTCTTGATTTTTTTCCTTTCTAGGGTTGAGTTAGGAGCTATAGTTGAGCTCATAGTTAGGGTTAGGTTTGGGCCAGGATTGGGCTTAGGGTTAGGGATGTGGTTGAGTTTAGAATTAGGGCCAGGGCTGGGCTTAGGTTTAGTCCCAGATTGGGTTTAAAGTAAAACCAGGGTTGGGTTTAGGATTAGGGTTAGGTTTAGGTTTGTGTAAAGGGGTGTGGTTAGGTTTAGGGTAAGTGCCAAGGCTGGGCTTAGGGTTAGGTTTAGGGTAAAGGTAAGGTTTTAGGTTTAGGTTTAGGGTTAGGGGTGTGGTTAGGTTTAGGGTAAGTGCCAAGGCTGGGCTTAAGACAGAGGGTGGGGTCTAATATCCATTTAGGAGGAAATAATGAGTCCCGTCTTCCTAGGACGCAGATTGATTGGACTATGTACCGTAACTACCTGTGGTTGGACTGCTTTGTCCAATAGATTGCGGGACCAATCCCCAAGTTGGTCCTCCCAATTGTTTGTTTCAGGAGGAGTGGGAGGATCTGGGTTAGGGTTAGGGTTAGGGTTAGGGTTAGGGTTAGGGGTTAGGGTTAGGGGTAGGGTTAGGGTTAGGGTTAGGGTTAGGGGTTAGGGTTAGGGTTAGGGTTAGGGTTAGGGGTTAGGGTTAGGGTTAGGGTTAGGGTTAGGGTTAGGGTTAGGGGGTTAGGGTTAGGGTTAGGGTTAGGGTTAGGTTTGGGAAAACGATCCCCTCTCCAGCCGGAGAAGGGAGGTGCACGGTCCTCCCACCGTTGGCCTGCCCCGTAACCCTGATCCCTCCTGGGTTGACGCTGGCGCTGGCGCCCCCGGCGCACAAACGTCCAACCCCCCTCAGCCATGCTGAGAATCAGCTGCCGCTGTTATTGTTATTTATTTTTTTGTTTTGTTTTTAAATGTTTTAAAATAAAAATCAAAATGAAAACAAACAACTTAGGGCGCTCTCAAAGAGAGGATTTTCAAAAAATAAACTGTGCAAATGAAAAGGTATAAAAATAAAATGTATAATAAAATTGTTTTTTTTAAATCAAAATAAAATTCTTATTAGAAATAAAAAATCAATAAAATAAAGAAGGTGTGCCAAAACGCAACGTTTCGACCCTTGCTGGGTCTTCCTCAGGCAAATGGGTTAGGGTTAGGGTTAGGGTTAGGGTTAGGGTTAGGGTTAGGGGTTAGGGTTAGGGTTAGGGTTAGGGTTAGGGGTTAGGGTTAGGGTTAGGGGTTAGGGTTAGGGTTAGGGT